>NC_048530.1:3182847-3482847 GCF_008121235.1 Drosophila subobscura
TTGTCTTGAGCATTGAGAATGTAAGGTTCAAAGGGCGCTACAGATGCTGCCAATTGCTACTAAATATCTGGCCATTGACTAACTACGAGCTTGGTGGGACGAGCTGACAAAACTAATAGGGATAAATATTAGTGGAGAGAGTGGAGCTTTACTTTATTCGTCTTTGCGCAGAGTGTTCTTAAGGGGCTCTGCCAGTCGGTTATCAGAGCAGAAGTCAAGCTGAAAGGTTGAGCCGGTAGTCAGACGACGCACACATTCCTGCGACTGCAGCACCTGAAGAGATGAAGAACAATAAGCTCCACGAAAACGGCATATGTAGATAAGCTTATGCCACTTACCGAGTCTAGAACGCCGGGACGTTGCTCCGAAAGTTATCTGTGGCATTGGGATGATGATGTGTTCAAGGCCTAGTAAGTATATGAGATGTGGGATTTGCAGACTCAGTATTACAGTTCTGCTCCTCCTGTGCATAGAACCCCACAAAGTGCGGCCACAGGAACAGAAAACTCTGGCCACAAGGAAACATATCCGCCTGCATCAGGACATCCTTGGGTTGGGTGCACTGGATCTCCCGCTGACCCTACCAAACACAATATAAGTAGTTGTCTTGTATTTGCAGTGTGCCTGGCCAGCAGCCCATCGCGCACCTTGACACACTTTTCTTTGGTTTTACCTCTCAGCTTCGGAAAAATGGCTGGCTTGCACGAGGTCTTTGGGAAAGACAGAAAGGCATCCATCGACTGGCCTCAGCACTGCCTTCCACCTTGGGATTTAAATCCTCATTGACACGCGACAATAGATGGCAGTGGTCAATAGAAAAGTCTGCATAAGCGATCCATGAGCCACTGCAGTTCGATGGCGAGAGTAGTTCTAGAAACCAGTACATATTGAAGGGCGGAGAACAGAGGGAACGTTGCCGCACTTAAGGATCCAGAGTGCTTGAGTAGAGTTGGAGTGCCACTGCCCACTGCTTGCCCCGCTTTAAGCTGCTCATCAGCTGGTGCCCAGAAAAAAGGTAATTCTGTATGGTTTATGTTTATTCATTAATAATTACACAGGTGAAATCCAGAACAGAACAGAAGAGTACAGAGAATCGTCTATGATTCTAAAACGTATTCAAAATGGAATGGGAATGTGTGTTTTTTTATTGCTGGCTTGCTTCTTTTCGCGAATTATTTTGGGTGCGAATGCTGCACGCTGCGCGGCTGTGGATTATTGTTGACTTTTTTAATACAATTATTACTATTATTATGTATTCGTCGATGTATTATCTCCCGCTCCCTCTCTATCTTTTCTATACTTATGGTTCTCTCCCTTTCGCTCGTTCGCTCTCGTTTCTATGCTTATATTTATGTCTCTCTCTCTCTTTCTGATCCATTGTTTCGTTGTTTTCTTTTTCATTTCTTAGGGTTAGGGCTTTGCTTTTTCGTTTTGTTTTTTTTTTAATAAAAATACATGTAAATGTTAACTTATTGCTTATAAGTAGAATATATTCGAACAATGTTTACGGATTTGTAAAAAAAATCATACACACACTGACAAGAACGGAATTCGTCACTCCCTCCTCCCATTTGCCATAATAAAAGGAGCTGGCTGGGAGGTGGTACACACGAGAGAGCAATCAAATGCAGAGAGTACGTACAAACATTTATAAAAAATAATAATAATAATAATGATAATAGATTATCAAATACGATTGATCAGAGGGCGGCGCATATAAATATGTAAACGATGGGAACAGGCACAATTCGATACCATTCGGAATCTGTTTCTGTGTATGTGTGTGTGTGTGTGTGTGTGAAAGGCACATTGCTTGGATCCGTCAGCCCAAAAAAGGATAACCTCCGGAATGTATGGGGGGTAGGACAAAACGATGCATTTAAATGTGGGAATGGCTTTGATTTCTTTACAAGATCTTTCGAGCAGGTGTGAGGGTCAGGGGAGACTCTAAGGGTCTAAGTACAGATGCCAAACTTAAAACTTTTTAATACTAAAAGACTCGGCTGGTTGCCGCAATCGTTGGATCGTTGCGATAGATGGTTCCATGGATCGATGGCCATTGTCTGTGTTGCGTCACGAGCTGGTATATCATCCCCCATCCCCCATCTATCTGTTCCGAATCCGTCCTATGAGTGATGTCGCGCATTGCGCATGAGTGGGACCAGCAGTGAGGGTGGCCCCGCCTGGCGCAGGAATGGATGGGCCAGCAGTTCGGCGGCAGTGGCACGCTGTGCGGGATCACGCACCAGCATTCGATCGAGGAACGATTGCAGACGTGGCGAGACCTTGTGGGCGTTCTTCAGATTCGGTGGCTGCATGTCCCGTATGCGACGCATCGCCTGTAGCGGAGGCTCATTAAAGAATGGCGGTTCACCGTCCACCATTTCAATGACCATAATGCCCAGCGACCAGATGTCCACCTCGGGACCATACGGCAGGCGTGAAATCACCTCCGGCGACATCCAATACGGTGTGCCCACCAACGATTTGCGTTTGGGCAGCTCTTGCGACACCTGAGCACAGAATCCAAAGTCTGACAGCTTCACCCGGCCATCGGCAGCCAGAAGTATGGAATCCGACTTGATGTCTCGATGGATGACACCCTACAGAGAGGGAAAGAGAGGATGAAAATCAGTTATATGTGCTTGCTCTTTTGTAGAGCCACCACCCAGAGCCACCACCCACCCACCACTTGCTGCGACCTTTCTCCCAGCCAGCCAATATCGCAATACCAACGGCCACTGTGGGCCTAAAGAACCGAAAGAACTTATTGTACAGCTTGGACTGGACTGGACTGGACTGGGAGAGGTCTGGGGGTAGGTCTTTTCTTCAGTTACGATTTCACTTTTGCTTGCTGCGTGCATAGTTTTGGGTGCTCATTCCACTGTGCGGACGGACAACAGCTTCGGTGACAACATTTAGAAATTGAAACCTAAGCGACGCGAAAGCTGAGGCCAAAGAAAGCGCCACAAATGGCAATGGCAGAAGCAGCAGCGGCAGCGGCAGCAGCGGCAGGGCAAAAGAATCGAATCGAATGGAATGGAAAATGGAAGGGAAAGGAAAGCAAAGGAAAGGCGCAGCAAAGAAAGCCCCCAATTGCAGGGGCAGGGGCAGTGGCTGGGGCAGTGACAGTGGCAGTGCCAGTTGCCAGTTGTCAGGTTGGTTGTGACTGGGTGGTGCCATCAGACAATGGGGTCTTGTCGTCTGCATGCTGGTCACGCACCTGTGAGTGCAAATAGGCCAAAGCCTTCAAGCACTGCTTGCAGACAGTGGCAATCTGCTCCTCATCCATGCGCGAATGGGTGACAATGTCGGTGAGGGCGCCGCCCTCCAGATACTCCATAACAACCCAGAGCTCATCGTTGACCAGAAAGCTGGAGTATGTCTCAACGATATTCGGATGATGGTAGTCCCGCATGATGACCACCTCATTGAAGAGCAGCTCGCGTCGTTGCTGCTTGCGTAGGTCCATTTTCTTCACGGCAACCTGGCGACCTGCACACAAACGAAATGACAAAAATCCATTTGGATGTCAATAAAATGATGAAGGAGTAGGAGGCGCCACACCCACCTGTGGACTTGTCGGTGGCTATGCAAACGGTGCCCGTTGAGCCTTCGCCAATCTTGTTGAAGTGATCAAGATTCTCCCGCGGATCGCCGGCGGAGACGACCATTTGGAGTGCGGCCCGAAATTGTTCGTGGGTCAGCCGCTGATCCTGCTTGGGCTGCTGTTGCTGTTGCTGCTGGGCAGACGCCTGGGAAGCGGCCAGGGTGGCACTGCTGGCACCACCGCTCGAGCTGGAGGCACGGGACGCCGACTTGGCATGATTATGTGCATGTGGATGTGGGTGCGGATGCGTCTGGGCGTGGCTATGCAAGGGATTCTGATTCTGGTCGCCCACGCCCATCGATTTGGGCTGATGCGCCTGCGAAGCGGGGGGATACAGTGGGAAGCCGGTGCTATTTCCGTTGTTCGTGTGGGAGTGGGTGGATCGCGTTCCGCTGGCCACCGAGCCCACTGGCGACGTCTGTTGCGGGATGGCACCCGGCGGTCCGACGCCTCCCATGGCTCGGTACTGCATATTCGCGCCCTGGTCCGTTCGCACGGCCAGTGGACCGGTGGCCGCTCCATTGGCGTGCGCATTCTGACTGGAATAGAGCATTGGATGGCCCAGAGGCTGCTGGGGCTTGAAGCCCGTCGCTGGTGTTGGCGTCGTCGTCGCCGACGCCGCCTCCTCCTCGGGCACGGAGGGCGGCACATTGGCCACGCGACGCACACGCGGCGGACTTGAGCTGCGCAGCGAATTGGAGCGTGCCACATGGGAGGTCTTGGGCAGGACAATGCCGGACGCGGTCATTGGATCCATCAAATGATGTTGCCCGCCGCCAGCACCCAGCATCCCCATCGAGCCGTGCACTCCTCCGCCTGGAGTGCCCGGAATCGGTCCACCGCCGGGACCCCCAGCGGAGGCCATCATCATGGTGCTGCTGCTGTTTAGCGATGTGGTGTCCGCCTTGTTGTTGTTGTGATGTGGCCGCACAATCGTCTTGAGGTCGAGAATTTCTGTGGGCGTAATCTCCGAGGGATCGACCAGGGGCAGCGGCCGATTGGTGGACTTGAGAATCTGATTGTTGCCCACAATGGAGGCCCACTGGAGGGGGAGGCCGACATATTTGTTCTCCCGCTTATCGAATCCCGTGTGCACGCGATGCTCAAAATTGCTGGGCATCGAGATCAGGGGTTTCTTCTTCTTCTTGGTAAACATTTTGCAGGGAAATTTGCTGCTGCTGCTGCTGTTGCTGCTGATGTTGCTGCTGCTGCACACCGTTTAATAGTTTTTACTCTTTCCGTAGCCTTAGCGTTGACTTTTCTTTTACCGCCCTTTTACTGCCCGACGACCCGACAATGTCTCTCCAGCTCTCTCGCAGACGCACAAACACACACAATCACCGCAATCACTTCACACACACATGGCGCAGCGGATGCGATTCGGAATTACGGAATTCTCGATCTCTCTGGCTCTGACTGCCCCAAGGCACTGGTCAGCACATTTTTTGCGGCTTGGAGGCGCTCAAGTTACGGATAGAAAAACACAAACACACGGAGAAACAAAAAAAAAATAAACCAAAGAAATTAATGGCCGACGATGCCAGACCGATACTATTTTACAGATCCGGCAGCATTCTGCGTGGAAAGCTCTATCGATGTTTTGAAACCCAAAATTTTCTGTCGATATGTGCTATCGGAGAATCTCCACAAACTATATCGAAGGAGTTCCATCTCAATTGCACAAGCTGTGACATCTAGTGTTGGCAATTTAGCTTTTTTCCCTTAAGATCTAGCATGTAGAAACATAGACATCCCCTACACTCATCATATAAATTGTAAAAACAGAAAACACCGATTTTCACAGATTTTTGTAGGTATATTTAGTGTTCTTTTTTTAATTATCATACCGCATATATTTACTTATTTACATTACGATACCGTTTCTTAAAACGAATTCTCTCCGATTTCCACAACTCAGTTTTTCCCGCGACTTACAAATGATCAATTAAAAATTATATTAAAATATTATAATGTTTTCCATATGTTTTGCCATATATATATGCATGTGTATGTGTACTATATAAAACATGCGCATAATCATCATAACTGTTTCTTCTGCTCACTATTCTCGCCACTTTGCAACTAGACCCCCTCTCTCGCTCTTTTTAAACTTTTCTCTAAATTTTCCTTATCGGTAGCTATAGGTTTTTTGTTTTGCTTAATTTACGTTTCTAAATAGTTTCTGTTTTCTGTATTTTGTTGGTGTACTGCTGTTGTGGCTGTTGCTGTTCTGTATCGACAATTCGTTCAGCGAATTCCATTTCATAAATCTAACAATGAAGAACAAAAACGAATACAAAACTAGCAATGCGGTTCTGTTCTCTTTCTAAGCAGAAGATGGTCTCACGATCGATTTGTAATAATATATATGTATTTAATAATATAGTTTCCTCTCCATCTTTTACTTTGCGCTATTTCCTTCCTCCTCCTCTTCCTTTCCGTTCTCTCTCTTTACATTTTCACAACATAATTATTACATAATTATCGGTTACTAATTGTATTTATAAATATATATATATATGTGTATGTATGTATCTCATGTATGCATCAAGAAACAATAGTTGCAAATAAAATGACTAAAAATACAATTAAATTGAAATTTACAATCCCGTCGCCTGTCCGTCCTGCTGCCACCTCTGGCATGTGTATGGGATGGTCCTTGCTCTTTTTGGATCGATTTGAGGATTACCTACTGTACACTACTACACTCTGCCTGGAGACCACACTCTGGCGACTAAGATGATGATCCATCATACCGGATCCCTGATTCTTCTCTATGTTTTTCATACGCTTTTGGCTTGCCTGCGGCCATTATACATACACTCACTCACATATATATATACATATATATATATAGATATACACATATTTAAATTTAAATCAACAAAAAAAAAATGAGCAAAAAATTGATCCATTACAAACTAGAGAAGAGACACGATAGCTGCTTGATGAGGACGCAGTATGTTGTGGGCTGCTGTGTGTGCTCATAAAACCAACATTTTAACATAACTTAAACAAATTTTGTGTGCATGTGTGTGTGTGTGTGTGTGTTTTAGAGAGAGGACTACGAAAAATGCATCAGCATCTGCTTCTGGTTACCAGTTACCGTAACTGTTGTATGCGTGACTGCGTGTCTCGTCATCCTCCAGCGATCCTTTACGGCTGCTGTGTTTCAGTCAGGGGTGCTATTGCTTCATTGTTGCTTCGGCGTCGCACCAGTTTGTAGCGGCTGCGCAGGGCATGGGGCACCGAGACGGAACCTACTCCTGTTCCTGTTCCAGTTCCAGTTCCTGCTCCCTCGATATCGTTGTAGCGCTGACGGTGGCTGATTCTCTTTATGCCACCTCCTCTGTGGCTTCTGTTGCTCATGATGGTGTTGACTCTGCTGCGTGTATTGCGCTTGCTGTGCAACACTCCGAACCGTTTCTGTCTGTCCAGCTTGGCGGCTGCCGTGTTTAACATGGGGGCTGTGGTTTCTCCATCCGGTATGGTGGCGGTTCCAGCCGTAGAGGCAGAGGTGGAGGCGGTATCCGTGACGCTGCGGACGAAACGATACTTGGAAACGTTGGGGAACTGCTGCTGGCTTCGCTCGTGGAGGTGCGGACTCCGTGTGTGGGGACCAACAGATGATGCCTTGAAAGGTATGTCACTGCTTTCGTTGTCCGTCACCAGCTTATCCTCGGCCTCGAACTCGTCATTCTCCTGCGGCGCCTGTCCGGCTTGCCTTATGTCTTCTAGTTGCAATCCCATTCGTTGTGCTTGTGGCTGTTCGTGTTCTTCAATCATGTGGTTGTAAACAAGTCCTCCGCCTACAGCGATGGCGGGGACGGCGGCGGCAGCCTCAGTAGATGTTGTTTCGGAGGCCTGCGATGCCACTTCTACCGTGGCGGCAAACGGCGCACGGGGGCGCGAATCTTGCGGCGCACCATCTGTGAATTCTGGGCGGCGTTGCCAGCTGGAGGTGGATTGAAGCTGTGAATGTAACGGGGATTCGTTAGTGTATGTGGGTGTGACTGAAATCGGAACTAGTTCCGGCACTTGCAGCACGCGGCGGCTGCGGAGCGAGTATGAATTTCAAATCTTGCAGCCTTTAAACAGGATCAGAATATTGGCGGTAACAGAAACGTAAAAAGATAACGTAATGAAAGAATGTGAACGCAAAAATATCGCTCGCGCACACACACAAATAACGTTAATGGCAAACGGATTTTGTTGGAACATTGACAAAACATTTAGATGTTGTATGCTGTGTTTGGTAATTTGTTGTGTTATTTGTTTGTTTTTTGTTTTTGCTTTTCTGTTAACAAACATACATACATAATACATACATACATAACATAACACAACAACAAATATCTTTACAAATTAGTTGTGTAAATGCAATAAAAACGGTGAATGGTGCATCTGTGTAGCTGTGTATAGCTGTGTGTGTGTCTGTCTGTGTGTGGGTGTTTGTGTGGGTGATTTGGCCAATCATTTTGGGAATTATTGCAATAGACAGAGAGAGAGAGAAATAATTATTAACTATCCTCTCTCTTTCCTAATCGCTTTCCACTCAGTACTTGTATCTACAGCTCGCTCACGCAGCTTTGGCAAGTGCGTACTCCCTTCATACTCTTTCTCCTTTACTTACGCGAACATATTGGCAGGCGCTGGAGCACCGGCACTAAATTGGAACGGTGCGTTGGCATTTGGCGTTGACTGCAAACAAACAAATAAAAAGTGTTTCGGTTTTGTTTTTCCTTTTTGTTGGTTTTTGTAGTAAATTTGTCTTTGGTTTAAAGCAAAAAAAAAAAGTGTTTTTGTTGTTCATGATGAGTAGATGAACGAGGGGCTGGTGGGGTTGGTCAGTGGCGTAGGGCATTTAAAAATTACTTTCTCAAATAAAAAGTGACGGGCAGAATGAAAATGTTCGCACATGTCGTGGGTGTGGGTCGGGTGTCGAGAGGATGTGCAGTGTGTATGAGTGTGAAAAATGGTCGTTTGTTTGAGTGTCACAAGTTTGTTTGTTTGTGTTTGTGTGTGGGGTTAGAGGTCACACATTCAGTGCTGTCCAAAAATGCTGTAGAAACTGCATGCATTTATCAGTTCCGATTCAATGGCACACGTAGATGTACATATGTATGTAGGTATGTATTTACATACATCATGTACATATGCAGTGGCCTAGTGGCAAATGTACAGTTACTTTTCAAACATGTCAGCGAGTTCCACTAACCCAAAACCCCACCGATATACGGATTGACAAGCACAGCAGCAGCAATACATAAGCAATTGATCGATAGCTACATACATACATACATACATACATACATATGTACATACTATGTAAAGGCAACGCTGATAATGTAAAATGTGAATGATAATGCTACTGTTAGTGTTACTGTTAATGTTAATGCTACTGTTAATGTTTATGAAATGTAAAGGGGGGGCCATGAAACAACTAAAACTAATACTTTTCTTCTATAATACATCTACATCTACAATACTCGTGTATTAAGTGTGCGCATAGCATAGGTGGTACAAAAATCATTATCGGTTTGGCTTTCGAATCATTTTGTCAGCCTAGCCATAATTTTGGTTTACCTGCATCTGCATTTGCGGCGGCGATGTGGCGGTAAAATTGAACATTGGCGAACCACTTGCGCCACCAGCACCGAGCCCAGTAGCTGTGCCAGGAGCAGCAGCAGCAGCAGGAGCAGCAGCACCGAACTGGAAGACACGCTGCTTCGATGCCGTGCCACAAATGCCATTACATTTTTTTCGATTTTTTTGTCGTTTCAGTGAGGATTAGTAGGATGGATAGTTGATTGATTGATTGATTTGATTTGATTTGATTTTGTGTGCCCGTGCCCCATAGAGGTTATACAGTACAGGGGGGGATACAGGTAGGGTACAGTGTGTACATAGGAGTAATACATACATGGAGTACGTTTTTCGTTTTTTTTTGTTATTATTTTTGATTTTGTTTTTGTTTTTTTTTTGCAAAAGAACACACAGACACATACAACAGCGACAACAACATGAAGATTATTGATTGATATCGGTTGGTTTTTGTGTTGTTGTTGTTGAAAATAGAAAGGAGAAAGAAAAAAAAGAGAAGAATAAATATAAAATACAAATAAATATATATGTATATATAAATATAAATATAAATATAAACAAGGACAAAGAAATACATCAAATACATAGTGTGGTGTAATCAGTAAATCTTAATTTAAATGGGTGGGGGAATAAGGGTAGAGGGTATCATGCACAGAAAGTACAAATAATTTCAGCGCCATCGCTATAAGCTCTATTAGAAAATTGCCTACTGATTGATACATTTATGTAAATGGTAAGAGTAATACGTATTAAGTGGGGTAACGGTTTCAGTTCATGTCAGAAAATGATGGGTCTCCGCGCAAGGATATGTAGGATACTTACATCGCCCGATGCAAGGGGATTTGCAGTCGCCGAACCGGCGGAAAAGTTATAGGCCGTCGTCGCCTGTGGTGTTGCGGCTGCGGCAGACACCGAGGACGAGCCCGTAAAATTAAAGGCCAGCTTAGAGGATGTCGCATTGCCCCCGGTGCCGCCGCCACCAAAGTTGAAAGGTCCAGGTGCAGATGTGGTCGTCTGCAGAGAAAAGCAGTAATGGAATGCCAGTTGATGGATCGCTGTCAGTTGCGATTCTGAAATGTACTTACCGACTGGGAAAGAGCCGGAGGGCCTCCAAAGTTAAATGCTGGCTTTGCAGCTGTTCCAGTGCTTCCGACTCCGAATCCTCCTCCTCCTCCTCCATTGCTGCCGCCAAAGGCAGGCGTGGTGGCATTGTTGAATATAGACGCCGGGCCACCGGATGCAGGCGCAGGCGAAGATTGGGGTGCCATTGAGTTACCCACAAAGCCGAAGCCCGTAGTGGGCAGTGCTCCATTACCGCCAAAAGCTGAAGACGCTGCCGCAGTTGGTGCTGGCGTACTGGCGGCCGATGTACTGCCGAAGCCAGTACCAAATCCACTACCGAAAACAGAGTTGCCGGACACCACCGTCGGGAGGCTGGTGTTGGTGCTGGTGCTGCTGTTGGAGGCGGTGGCCGGTGCTATGCTGCCATTGCTGGGTATGGAGCTAGCGCTAGGACTGGGGCTGGGCCAGCCAAAGCTTACGGGCTTTGTCAGGCTGTTTGCGGGTGCACCCGATGCCGCTCTCTTCTCTCCAAATCCGAACGTCACTGGAGCTGGAGCTAGAGCTGCAGTGGTGGTGCTGCTGCTGCTGCTGAAGCTAATGGACGTGCTGTTGTTGTTGCCCGAGGCTACTGAAGTTACTGCTGCACCAAAGATGGATCCCGTCGCACTTGAGCTTGGCGCTGCCGTCGATGTCGGAGTCTGGCCAAAGAAGAAGGCGTTGCTGTTGCTGTTGCTGCTGGGTGCAGCTTTTGTTGTGGAGCTAGCTGAAGATGGACTGCCAAAGCTGAACAAACCTACCGCTGGCGCAGGCGCAGCGGCAGCTAATGCTGGAGCTGGAGTGGCAGCAAAAGATGTGCTAGTTGTTGCGGCAGATCCAAAGAAGCCCACAGATGCCGTCGTCACCGTTGTACTGCTGCTTACACCGCTGGGCGTGGTGGCGGGTGCGCTGAAGCTAAACATGGGCTTCACGTTGGAGCTAATCACGCTGGTGACGCTAGAGTTGCTGCCCGAAGTATGCGTCGAACTGGACACAGCCGATGAGGATGAGGGTAATGATGATGGGGCACCAAAGCTGAACCCTTGACTCGTGACAGTGGTGGTGGCGCTTACGGCGGGGGCAGCTGCAGCGGTAGCGGCAGGGATGGAAGTGTCACTGCTGGAGGACAGTACTGTCGATGTGGTGGTGGGAGCTCTGAATGAAAATTGGCTAGCGGGGGCCGCTGCTGCTGTTTCGATACCCGTGGTGGATGTAGCCTTAGTGGCTGTTGGCATTGTAGCCCTTAGATCGATTGACTTTGGCTCCTCCTGGCTGGCGGTGACGGTGGCTGCTGGAGCTGGGGCTGGGGCTCCGAACTTGAATCCTCCCATCGAAGCGTTATTGCTGTCTGCCACATCCTTGCTCTGACCGAAGCCAAAGGAGAACTGTGGCGCAGCGTTTGACGTTGACAGGACTGCAGCTGGCAGCACTGGCATTACCGGCAGCACTGGCTGGACTGGTGCTTCTTTTGCTTTTGGCACAAACCCGAACGTGAACGTGGGCACTGGGTGAGTGGCATTGGATGAGGATTTGCAGTTGTCGTCGCTACCCGGCCTCAGTTGCTCACAGCAGCAGCACTTGGATAGCGACTGATCGTTCATGGCCATGCACGTCTCGCACTCCCAATTGGCTGCCTTCTGGGCAGCCACCAGATTCTGGAAACCGACATCCAGTTTGACTCCTGCCAGCTGCTGCTGCTGCTGTTGCTGTTGCTCTGGGGTGAAGCCAAACTTGAAGCTGGTGTTGTTGGTGCTGCTGGTGCTCGAAGAGACATTGGTTGGAGGATTACTTGTTGAGGAGCTCGAGCTGGACTCGCTGCTGGCGGCATTTGGATTGCGCGACTGGCAGGCGACGCACTCGACGGCACTCGTCTGATTCATCACCAGGCATGTCTGGCACTCCCAGGTGTTGGCCTTGGGCCTGAAGGCCTGCCCGAAGCCTGAACTCGAACTGGATGTTGAGAAGCCCGATCCGGAGCCAGAGCCGGAGCCGCAACCCGGGCTGTTTGTAATTGAGAAACAGTCGGTGGTTGTCTTGCTGGCGGCTGCTGCAGCTCCCTGGCGCGGTGTCTCGCAGGCCACGCACTTGCTATCCTCGTTCTTGTTGGACACCATGCACGTGTCGCACTCCCAGGAACTCGATGACTTCTTGAAACGATCTCCGAATCCGCTGCTGGCAACCGAGAATGGGACTGCAGTTGGAGTTGAAGTCGGAGTTGCAGCTGCAGCTGCAGCTGGTGGAGCAGTCTTGGAAGGCTTTGGGGTCTCGCATGCTGCACACTTCACTAGCTCTGATCTATTTCGGATCATGCACACATCACACTCCCATTCAGTGGCTGATTTTCTAAACTGCTGGCTAAAGCCGCCTTCCACTGGGTTGCTGCTGCTTGGATTATGCGCTGCTGCAACGGTGGAGGGTCCGTTCATGATTGGGAGCGACTGCTGTTGCCTCTCCAATGTCGATGGCGCTGGAAACGAGAAATTGCGTGTGCTCCTCAATTGGTGTGCATCACTTGCAGTTTCCCCTCGTATAGGTATGGGCTCACCAAAGCTGTAGCTACGTTCTGATACGCCTGATACGCCGCTAGTCAGCAAGCCAGAACTGACACTGCCACTGCCAATTCCACTGGCATTGGCTATAGTTGTGGCTGTTGTTGTTGGTGCTGCTGTTGCACCCACAAAATTAACCGCAGGCATTGGGAATGCTGGTTGGGGCTTAGGACGCATCTGTAGATCCTCCGTTGTGTTTGCCGCCACTGATGGCAGTGTCGCAGGTGTCGGCGGCGGCGGTGGCTTGATGACCAAATCAAATGTCGGTGTATTTGCCATGGCCGGGAAGTTGATAATCGGCAAGTCGAGTGGCTCGGGTGCCAGTTCGGTGTCTTCGCGGGGCTCCTTGCGCGCCGACTGGTGACTCAGTCGGGAACGCATCTTGTTCGTGTGACTATTATTGGGCGTTTGGCGGGCTGGCAGAGCCGCCAGGGCCATTGTGGTTGACCCTCCGGACGATGGTGCATTTGGCTTGTAATACGAGACCAATTCCTTCAAGTTTTTGCTGACACGATGCAGGCGACGCTTTTCGAGTACGTGTTGCATCGTTGGAGCCAGAAGACTTTGTGGCGTCGACTGCTGTTGCTGTAGCTGTTCTGTGTGCGAAATGAAATGATTGGGCCGGCTATAGGGGTTGCTGGAGCCACGCTGCAGCCGCTGGTTGCTATTTGCCTGCTGCTGTTGCTGCTGCTCCTTCAGTGTGTTTCCGAGCCGCTTGACATCAATCAGTGGCGTGGAGTAGCTCTCCAGCAGGCTAAGGATGCGACGTGTGGTGCTCGAGAGGGCGATGCTGTCCACGGCCGATGTGGTTGGCTGACTCTCTGTTAGCTGGCTGGGGCGCATGGCCAATGGCTTCATGCCGTAGGCGGTATTGGCGGACGCAGCCTGATGAGCGGCCGGCGAACTGCCGCCCGAGTTCATGGCCAACGAAGAGGAGGAACCGCCAGCGCCACCGCCTGAGCCAGAACCCTGGCCAAAGATACGATTGTGTGCCGAATTGCCGCCGAATGTGGTCTGACCCTTGTAGAAGGGCGAAATTGTTGTTGAACCTGAACCGGAGCCACAGGCCGAAGCGGAAGCACTGCGTGTCAACAGGCGGCTGTCGCTCAAGGCCGAGGAGCTGCCATAGATGGAGGCATTGAAGCGCTGCCGTTTATTCAGCGCATTCAGTGAACACGTAGAATTGTGGTGCGGCGGCTGGCCCGAGCCGCGCGTAAATATTGACTTGGCGCTCTGCAAATTCCCATAGAACGATAGATTGCTGTTGCTGTTGTGATGGTAGGGATAGGAATCGGCTGTCTCCACTACCTCTGGATATTCATGCAGTTCACTCTCCAAATCTCCAGTTGCGGCTGTCGCTGTGGCGGCACCTCTCTTCGATTTGATAATGTTGTTGTTGTTGTTGCTGATATTATTATTGGACTTGCAGATATTCAGCAGCCGCTCAATCCGCTCATTCTCCGACTGGGCCGCATCGATGGATGTGTCCCGGCCCGCGGCAGCCTGCCCCACCAGCAGAGAAGGTCTCTTGTGGTTGGCCAATGGCACGGCGGTTTGAGCTTGTCCAAAGCTGAAGCTGCGACCGCGTGGTGAATCTATGACTGGGATGTTCAGCGATCGACGTATACTGCAACGAGGATAGTAAAGCGGAATAGTTGCAAAGTTACGACAGTGGACAACAGGTGACAGTGGGTTGGATTGGGTCACAGGGGTCGGGTCGCAGACTCATGCTCACCTGACTGGCAGATCTCCTGTTGTGGCCTCGGCGGCCGTCTCGTTGCCCGCAAAGAAATTGTAGCCTGGCTCACGCTGCTGGCGCTGCTGGTGATAGAGGTTCAAGTGGGTTCGTCGATGCGGGGCCACGCCACTCGGGTTCGAGCCACGACTATGACTACGTGTGCCTCCCACTGCCGGAGAGTTGCCTGAGGTGAATTGTTGGCCGCCTGAAGCGGCAGCGGCAGCTGCGGGCGTAGAGGAAACCAGTGGCAATGGCATTCGCCGCATACTTGGCAAATTAACGCTTGTCTCCAGCTGCAAAATCATTTCAGATTATGAATAGAATGTAAGAACTTGTTATGGTCTTTACACTCACTTCTACACGACGTCGCTTAGTCGGGACAGAGACGGACGCTTCTCCTGGACCATCGTCCTCGTCCTCCTCCTCGTCATCTTCGTCACCATCTGCCACATCGTCGTCATCGTCATCAAAATCATCATCGGCGGCAATTATCGCAGCGCGCCGTTTGCGCAAGGGGAACACATTGTATTCGCTGCGTCGCGTCTGCTCATCTTCGGCGACCAAGTCATGCTCGGCTATGTTGTCGGCCAGGGCCACCTCCTCGTAGTCCAGACCACGTGCAGCGGCACCATCATCCACATCGGGTAGCAGGCCCCCAGCGGGTGAGTCCTCGCCATCTGGTTCGGCCAGCTCTATGCGGCGGCGTCCACGTTTCCTTTTCGTTAGAGACGTTGCTCCGGTTCCAGTACCATTCTGTTGCTGCTGCTGTTGTTGTTGTTGCTCCTGTTGGGCCTCCGAGGCCGCCTTGGATGTTGGCGAGAACCAGGTTGGCAGGATATTTGAAACGCGCAGCTTCACCCTTCCCATGAGAGACTGAAACGAATCGGAGCATTTCCAGCATTATATATTTCGCGCGAATTTCGATCTCCGACTGTCCGAACTGTAACTGTACTTACTTTGCGGGAGACGAGGGCTGTGCCGGCAGCAGAATCATCTTCGGCCGCCTCCTCGGCCTCGGTCGCCTCCTTTAGCGGCGTGAGCGGATGCTGTATGCTCGATCCCGCACTTAATGTCGTGGCTTGGTGTCGCTGCAGCTGCAGTTGCCTTTTTGTTTGGCTATTTTTGTGTGGACTATCCTCAAACTCTGACATTATTGGATTTTAAGCCGGCGATGAAACGGCACGGGCACACGAAATGAAAACTAACCAAAAAGAAACGAACACACGCACACACACACACACGCAAGCGCGCAAAACAACAATAAAAAAAGAAATAGAAACGGAACACACTGTTGCAATCCTGTGTGAGTGTTCTCAATGTGTGTGTGTTACGCACGCCGTATCGCTGTATTGGTGCTCTGTCGCCGAGATTCCACACACGCGGCGAATTTTGTTCGTTTTTTTACTTTTTTTTTCTCTCGATCTTTTTTGTGTCTTTGCACTTTGGCGCCAGAAAGTGCATCAGCTCTTAGCGTATTTATTTATTTATCCATCACACGGTAAATATACGTATATTACTCTGCAATCACAAGAGACGCGGTAAAATGAGAATCACATCGGGATTATAAATGGTAAAGAAAATTGTGTACAGTGTACATATATGTATGTGCATATGTATGTATTAAATTGCTCGTTTTTCACGTCTCTGATCAAATGAGGATTATGTTTATTACGGATTCAATTTCGAGAGTGAACCAAATATGGGCAAAACGGGCGGGGGGTTCTTTTTTTCACAAATATTATTTCGTTTTTTTTTAGCTTGGCGGTGGCCGCTGCCTGTCGACTGCTGTTGCTTTGATGCTGTGCCTTCTTAGATCCACGCTTGGCGCTGTGCCGGATAACACATTAACCACACGCCGCTGCCTGCCTGTTTGATTTTTTGTCCTACTAATGCTGGCCTGGTCGTTTTTATCGCATCGTTTTTTTCGTCTTCTTGTTTCTTTTCTTTTGCAATTCTTCTTTTATACACCACACACACAAACATACACAGACACACACACGGGCGCGCGAGATACCCAGCAATGGCATTCGCCTGCAAGCAAACGCACTCATTTGGTTTCAAAAGGCTCGAGTTGAACAGCCAGAGACTCAACGCGTGGCCTGCAATTCTCAAATCATGTTAGCTGCACGCACTGCCGATCGTATTTGTGTCGCAAAACATAGTAGTGAGTAATTTTTACAAAAGAAATGAACAATTCACAAAAAAAGCACGATTTGGGAAAAACGCGTGTAGCTAATGGGGCGAGTAGCAGCAGCTCATGCACAAGCAACGAGTCGAACGAGCGACGAGTAGGCGACGCGCTAGTGTATTTTTACATATCGATAGGCGGTTGAACGGCTCTGAGCTGTAAATCTATTTTCAAAATATAGATGTGACCGCCAAATTCTTTCCATTATCGCACAAAAATATCGTTTTCGTATTCTTAGCTGGTTTTATCACGAGTTCTTAAATCTCAGTTATTTCATTCCCAATATTTGTCTCAGCAAGGCTATGATATATTAAGCTCTGACTCGGTGCCACTATCCAGAACTATTTAAATTTCAGGGGTAAATTAAAAAAAAAACGTATCGCAAACAACAATGTTCACACATTAAATAACAACTACGTTTATAGGGTATAAAATGGTCCATCGGTTGACAAGCCACAAGTGGTCAAATGACGCAACATTCTATGCCAACTGCGTTACATTATTACGTTTATGTGTTTACTTATTTAGTTTGAACACATATTTTGTAGACAAACCAATAAAAGTAAGTCACACAAACTAGACAATCTTAGGAAGAATTGACTATTTAGTTGAATAAAATTACAGTTTTAATACTGAGAGTTTTAAAAAGCTGCCAACATCAAATGGAAAATTAAAATCGACAAAAATTATTTAGGGAAATAGGAAATAGGGTATAAAAATACCCATACTATACTATTCGCATGAAGTAACTATGTACGGTGGTCCGGTCACGCAACAAATTGTCAAATACGTAGCAATCCATTCCCACTCACGTAACGTTTTATGCTATTTTTGTTAGTTGACTTTTTTAGTTCTATACTTTATTTGTAAGCATTGCAACAAAAAGAAGTCGTGAAAACTAGCCCATCTTGTGGAGGGCTGATTAATAAATCGGATAAAACTATAGTTTTAGCACGGAGATTCTTAACTATCTAGTTATATCAAATAGAACACCAAAATCGAGGAAAATTATTTAAGATTTACGGATATTTACGTATATTTTCAACATTAAGAGTATATTTTGGTATATTTCCGAGGGTGTGTCAGTATATTTTATCGATAATTACGTGGTCACACTGGTCACACTGCTAACACGGACAAAAAAAGTTTTATTTATTGGCAATTTCCAGGACACAATTTATAATTTATTGAATAGGACGTAAATAGAAAGAGTGCAGTTCTCAAACGCAGCGCAGCGTGCAGTGCGGAGCGTTTCGAATCCGATTTCAGTTACGAGTGTGTGTCCCGTCCCTACAGCAAACCTACAGCACAGTCGCGGCACCATGAGCGTGTTGGCGTATCCACGTACAAACGATGAGGAGATTTTTCGTCACTGCACAAAGGATTGTGGCGTCGTTACGGCCACGGAGGACTTCCAGTATTTCGCCCTGCGCTGCATATTTTGCAGCGAAAAGTTTCTTTACTTTGATTCATTCATTAGCCACATGCAAACGGTGCACCTGGGCACCGAGGGGCACATTCCACCCACATCCAGCCTCACCCTCAGCTTCGGTGAGCCCATGTCCCTGTCGATGGACGAGGATGCCCTGCACGAGGGCATCCAACATAGGAATGGCCACCACTTTGACGAGATCGAAGACTTGACCGATGCGGACACAGCTCTGCTAGAGCCACAAATGGTCATCAAACAGGAGCTTCCCGAACCCCCGTTTAGCGACGACGACGACGACGGTGATCCCGATCACGATGATGATGATGATGATGTGCTCCGTTTGCCCGCAGACGAAGACGACTCGGAGGCCATTGACGACGAAGAGGCCATCCTGCCCGAGAGCGATATGCCCTCAATCATACCGAGGCCTCGTCCCCGCATGAAGGTGACTAAGCCGCGTGTGGATGTCAAAAATGAACCCATCACCGCCGACGGTGACTCGTCGATGGATGAGTATGGCGACCACGATCCGAGCTACATGGGCGACAATGATAATGACAATTCAGGCGAATACTTGGACTACAGCGGTGGCAGCAGCAGCTTCAATGCGGCACCCAATCACACCTTCCCCGGCAACGAATCAACTGATTTTCTCAGCTACGACGAGATGGTCGAAGAGTCCCTGCTGGGGGTACGTTTTGCATGCACCATAGACCGACTCCCTCCCCTGTCCTTACTTGATTCTATTAATTATTACGCAGCGGGATCGTGAGCTGACGATGCACATCAAGGATCGAAAGATGATACAATTTCTCATACAATCATATCAGCGCAATCCTTTCCTGTGGGACCACAGTGACGCTCAGTTCCGTGATCGGGTGAAGCGGGCCCGCTTCCTCGATTGGATTGTGCTCGAGTTTCAGGGGCGTTTCAATATATCCCTGGCCAAAGATGCCATCACCAGGAAGTGGGACAATTTGCGCACCGTCTACAAGCGCGAATGCAATCGGATGGCCCTCGAGAAGACAAACATCAGTACGCTTTGGTACTTCAAGGAGCTGCACTTCCTCAACGAGGTCTACAGCTACAATTCCAAAATGTCTGATGCTGTTGTCAAGGTGAGTGTGGACCCAATCTCCATTCCCCTCCTGTGTTTCCTTTGGAAACTTGAGCCATTCCCCCCACAATTAATGTAAACATCCGCTCTTTTCTATATACAATATTCATAATAAATAACAACAAATCGTTCCCATTCCCTTTCCTTTCCGTTTATGTCTGTCTCTCTCTCTCTCTATTTTTGTTGTTCTTAGGAAACATCATACCGTCGGCGATTTTCAGCAATTTGGAACGACACATCGACTGCGAAATTGCTGAGCATGGTGAAGCGATATCAGTGCTTCTATAATCGCTTCGATCCGGACTACCGCAGCAAGGAGCGCCGCGGCGAGGGTCTGCACCAGATGGCCATCGAGCTGCAGCAGCTGATCGATGTGAGCACCATACAGATCTCGAAGCGTATTTCGCAGCTGCGCTTTGACTACTCCAAGCAGAAGCTGGAGCGACTTAATTGCGATCGTGCGGGTCGCAAGTTTATACCGAATTACATCTACTACGATCAAATGAACTTCATGGATGACGACATACCGCCGTTCAAGTGCCAGCATTGTGCCGATATTGTGCAGACGCTGCGCGAACTCGATCTACACATGCTCACCCACCAGCCGATCCTCGGCGGCGGCTACTATTGCAATGTGTGCAATATTCAGTTCAGCAGCGCCGAGGAGTTCGAAAGCCACAAGCAGTTGCATCTGGGTGCCGCCGGCACGGAGGGTAAATTCAACTGTGAACTGTGCACGGCCAGTTTCCGGGAGAAGTCCAACTACGATGAGCATTTGCGGCGCCACAACGAGGAGCTGCTTCTGCCAACGCTGGCGCTCAATCTCAATCACAGTATACTGGAATCATCGGGACCCGCCGATTCTGGCTCTGGTTCGAGCAACGGTCGTAAGCGGCGCCGCCGAAGCGCTGTTCAATCTGCTGACGAGAGTGTCGAGGACCAGGATGACCAGTTGGAAGGAGAGGTGAAGCCTTTTGGGTGCGGTGTATGCCAACGTAGCTTCGCGACGCCCGGCCACCTGAATGCCCATCGCATTGTGCATCAGGATGAGCGAGAGCGGTCGTACAAGTGCGACTATCCGCAGTGCAACAAGTCATTTATGGCCCGCAACAGCCTGTTCGAGCATCTGAAGTTGCACTACAGTAACGAGGAGTTCAAGTGCGACATATGCGGCAAGACCTTCAAGTCCACAAAGAATCTGCAGAATCACAAACAGATCCACGACAAGGTCAAGCGATATGTCTGCCAGATATGCGGCTCGGCATTTGCCCAGGCCGCCGGTCTCTATCTCCACAAGCGGCGACACAATCGTCCCAATGGTGCTGTCGGCGCTGTTGGCCGATCGGGTCGTAGTAGTCTGTGAGAGGGACGAGATCGGGATCGGGATCGGATCAAAACCAAGGCTGGATCTGTTCGCAGTCGTGGACGGGGTCGTGGAAGCGCCAGTGGTCGTCATGTCAAATAGATTCTTAAGCAACTTTCAACGTCCTTCAATTTGCCAACTAACAAGGCAGCTAGCTAGCTTTTTTCCATTAATTTAACTTTAGCTACCACTTATAATGTATTTTACACTTATTTAATATTAGTTTAATTAGGCATTTAGTTTGTTCAACTGAGCGCTGGTACCTGCGGTACTTAAACGAAAAGTATTCCCACCACCAATACACCAACAACGCATCAACATCACCAGCACCACAATACAAATCAACACCACAACAACAACAAGCAACAAAATTCCTCCCCCCCCCCACATTCTAACTATATTTAAGCTTACAGTTTCGTACACTTGTTCCCTCCATCAACAAAAACATCAACAACAACATCAACAAAAACATCAACAACAACATATTCAACAATATATGCGACAGGCCGATATTGTACTTATGTGCATGCTGGGGCAGGCATGACAGATCAGATCAGATTCGAATTATAATTATATATTATATGCATTATTATACAAACATATACACATTCCTAAGCCCCCCGAAAGCCCTCCACCCACTCAAATTGCGCGTCGAAACATTCCAGAACTAAGTATTTTATATAAAAAGTATTCTATGTATCGTAACTATGTACGTATTATGCATAACGAGCGATGGACCCGATCCTAACTCTAACAATTATCAGCAATATTTAATTGTATAAGTTCTACACAAATGCACCAGCAACACCAATACCATGTACAGAATGTTTAGGGAGCCCATCAGGCATCAGAGAATCCAATAAGATGGAGAAGGATGGATAGATGAAGGATAAACGCAAAATGAATTGAATTCGATTGAACTTTTACAATTGTAGCTTGAAATTTTTACATTTAAATTATTTTAAATTATACAAATTGGAAATCTGTTTTGTCTGAAGTTTTGTCTCATCGTTTTGTTTTCAATGGGTCTGAATTACTGTCGAACTTTTCCATTTTTTTGTTAAGGGAACCCAACACACCCGAAAGCCTGCCACTAGAGAAATTATAATTTAAGAAAAAATAATTATTTATACTTTATTCTCAGACTCAAAGACTTCGGACTTCCATTTTAATAATAATAAAACTAAGAATAATCCTAAACTCGCGACTACTCTACACAATTTAAGGCAAAAGTGTTTGCAATTTCCAACAATTCGATAAGAATAATGCAACCTCACGAGTCTTCAAAGAGTCTTCCTCCAACTAAGGCTTTGCAACATTTACATTTTACATTTACTGGAATTCCTTACAAAAAACAAAATTCGATCGATGCTTATTACTAATATACATAAATGGCTGAAACTGGCTGAAAAGTAAATTAAATGTCTACCATTTTAGAGACAGAGATGGGGCTTATGGCTGATGGCTGATGGCCCCTCCTGATTATCCAACGACTGACTGAATCCTGTAAACAGTGGGAAAGGGTGGAAGTTCGAAGGTTTAACTAAATAATTATGTAAATATGTAATTTTTGAGATTATGCACAGACCGCCTGCTAATTGTTTATAGCAGCGCCATATATAAGCCCATGACACACAATATCTTAAACCTAAGCAATCAGATCCAGAGACACACACAAACACATATGTATTTAGAATTAATTACAGAAATTCAGCAAAAGCCTGTAAAAGCCTAAAATTTGAATTGATCCAACTTACAGTTTGTCCAACCATAAACACTTTTATACCCAAAATTTCAATTATGTCTAATGGAATATTCGTACAGCAATTAGCAAGAGTAGAGCACTAGGACCTTCCGTACCCACTTCATTTAGCACACAATTCACACTATTTTGTATCCTAATTGCGCTGATTCATGCGCATTTGCATTTCGCTTTCAAACCCAAAAAAAAAAACAGTACCACATGGTCTCTGGCTTATCTGAGGGGGTAACGTCACCGCAGCGTAACTGATAGAAAGGGAGAAAGTTCTATGATCTATTAAGAACCAATTCTCACTATTTACTTTCTACTGCGACCCTCCTCCAATGGATTTTCTGCTTGGTATCTGCTTGGGGCCCAAAAGTTAGTTCATCTTTTTAGTTTTTTATGTTTTTTGTTTCATGGCCAATGCCAAGATAAGTTGTGAAATAGTTAAAGGCAAAAACAAACAGTAGTTAAGCAGAGTAATATTCCCGCGGGAGAACATTTAAAAGTGTGTTAGGGCGGCGTGGATCGCGGAACACGATTGCAAGAGCAAACGGGTATAACAAAAGTGTGCTTCCAGAAGAACCAGAGAACAAACAAACAAACAACAGAACCTTGCAAAAACCTTAATTAGATCGCATATAGAACTGGCTGAAAAAGGGATTAAACAATATTGAACGAGAATATATAAATACATTTTATCCAGTAGCGTTTAAGAAAGCAAAGAAGCCAGGAGGCGCCTTCTGTTCGATGTATGTACATGTAAATCAAGAACAAGAACAACAAAAGCAAACAAATGAAATTACATTTTTATTATTTATACTAGTAATATCCAATCGAATGAGATTTTAGTGCGGATACATACCAATTGCGTACAACAAGCTTACATATGTATGTGAATATGTATGTACATGGCGTGCATTCGAAACATTCTCGAATTAAATAGGTTTAAATCAGTAAACAAACAAAAATAAAAACAATTGTTTTATTTACCGACCGACCATCAGCCAACTACGATTCCTCCATGCTGTTAGTTCTTGGAAATTAGTTATCGCCAATTACAGACTAACATTCGGCCAAGACGCAGAAACGATCACACCAATGCGGCGTGGGCCACGGGTCTACGCAGACTAGACTCCCCCCCTCCCTACACCACTTCACCATTTCACCGTTACTGGGCAAGCAGTGTGGCAAAATTTGTGACTTTGTCTGCCATAATTAGCACCCTCGGGGAGCTGTGTTTCGATCGATTCGATCAATTAGCGACAGGCAAGCCCCTCCACATTGCCAGGGCCCATGGCTCTCTGGGCTATGTCTGCGTTATGCGTATACAGTAGAAGCGGTCTGTTTTGCGACCCACCGACCATCTATTCTGGGCGAGAGAGCTTTCACTGTACGAGCCAACATTTCGGGGTAAACACATTAATCAGTGTGTGTTTGTGTGTGCGTGTGTGCGTGGTACATAGATTAGATTGGGAATAGTGAAAAAACAGATTTAAATAATTTGCTTTCGATTCGGAGTGATTTTTTGTTTAATCATTGCATTACTCATCAACAATTTAATAATTCGAGTGCAACGTTTGGTTTGCTATTTTTTTGTTTTGTACAAATTTGTATTTTAGCCTGCGGCTATAAGTATCATAGAAATAAAAAAAACAACAAATTTAGAACAGAATTAATGAGATATTCTGGGTTCTGGTTTCTGGTTTGTTCGAGTGCAGTTTCAATGTTCCGTTCCGATTTTGCTGGAGACAAAAGCGCAGAGAAAACTGAAGCGACAGACGACAGGATCAGTTGATGATGATCGATCGTTGACTAGATTTTCCTCCTAAATAAGCTCGCCATGCTCATTCACCTTGATGATGCGCACCCGGGCATGGCGTTCGGAGAGCAGCTGGTCGATATGCCGGCCAGTGCTGGTGCTGGAGTCGCCGTCGCTGTTGGCAAACAGTCCTAGATTATCCTTGATCAAGTGATCGACCGCACAGCCGTCGCACTGGAGAATAACAACGCCGCTGTAGTAGGCCTCCTCGCTAATGGTCTTCGTGTTGCGTGTGTTGCACAGCTTGCAGCGGTAGACCAGCTCCATGCGACGCTGCATGCGGCGGAAACGCTTCAGCGTTGTGGGCGACAGTGAGCCGCTTTGCTGGGCAACCGCCGAGCGGCCAATGTCGAACGGCTTGGCCGTGAACTGGCAGGCGTCGAGGATGGAGCGCGGTATGGATAGCGGCGATGGCCGGGCATCTTTCAGCGCTTTGTCCGCATCGGCAAGGGGCAGGCTGGGGTCCACAACCGCCGGCTGCTGTGTGGCATTAAGGATAGCGTTCTGTCCATTTTGGCGCAAGTAGTTTAAAGTACGCGATGTAAAGATGTTGCGCAATGCGTTCATCTTACATCAATCTGGGCATAATAACGCTGATGTGATGGTTTATATTTATTCACTAGGACCGTTTGAATAGTTATTACGGGCGGACACTAACCTAACGCACGTGTGGACTGCTTAAAAAATAATTAAAGTTTGTTTTTTTGTTGACCAACTGCGCCGTGCACAGCAGTGCTGCCGATTTGTATTGCTTCCCGTCAGATCTGGCGTTTTTTTAAATTCCAGCGACAGGTAAAGCTCGTTTAGGTCTATGAAATACTATAAAAAACCTATTAAATATCACCTCACCTCATCTAAAAAATGCCGTAGAGCCAAAAAATATGTTTTTTTATGGATATTATTTTTATATTTCGGCTTTGATTTACTTTTTGCAAGTTAAAAACAGCTTTTTTCTGTTGAAAGGTTGGCAGCACTGTGTCTCTGCTGCAAATTACATATGTGTGTAGTTGATGTGTAGAAATTGTGTAGTTACATTGTACAATAGGTAAGAGTATGGAAATTTATAAACATTCCAGTATATGGAAACTTTAATTTTAACCAATCCAGTGTACAATGTAATCCGGTCGGATAAAAATATAGTTTCCAGGCTGAGGGCTGTCTTGCTTGCTGTCACACAAATTATAGTTTTATTATGGTTAGCCATAAGCGAGCCATCAGCGGACCTGTCTTGTTTAAAGACGAAAGTCTAAGGAAGGCTGATCGCCATGGTCATGAATATTTGTTTTAAAAGGAGCTTATGTAACGCTACCGGAACTTGAACATTAAAAACCTGAAAAGAATCCGATACATCTGCGAAGGGTCATTCCATTCTTATCAGACAGCCCCGTCACGATACAGAGATTAAGAGAGTTGTGAAATATGTGAAGTTCCCTTGCATATCTGCCCTCAATCTCACAATCAAAGTGATGTTGAATAAACTAGAATTCATTTGAATTGGGTTGGTTTGATACATATAATTTAACATCCTAACTCATTCACCAATAATTGCTGAAGCATTTGCATGGGGAGAAGGAAATATTAGCAAAGAGGCTCAGCGGGAATTTGGCACGCCAGTGGAGGGCGTACTGCCTGAGCACTGACTAGATGTTGGATGTTGGAGGTGGGGGCCCGTGTGCATGTTGAACAAAATGCGAGTCAAGTCTTCTCAACATGGTTGCGTGGGGGGAGGAGGGAGTGGGTGGAACGACTGCCTGGAAATCCGTCATGGCTATTATGAGGTGTAGGTAATCCCATGATTGGATCCATCTAATCACAGGAACCATCTAGCCAGCCATCACGCCATCGCTCGTTCACCTTTGTGCAATCGAAGAGGGGCTTCCCGAGCTTGTCATTTACTCGATTGTGGAACATGCACAGCCACGAAGACAGCTCCTTTTGAGAGTTCACATTGATTGGGTTCACGGCAAGACTGTGGGGAAAACGCACGACTTAGAGAGAGAGCAAGAGGCGGCAATGCAAGAGGCAGACTTACTCAGTGCGGAAATCCTTTGCACAGAACTCGCACGGATAGAGGCGGGAGAGTACTTCAAAGAAGGATTTCATGTCACGCTTCTCGTTGTCAGTCGGATTCTCTGAGTAGAAGGCGGCCATCGTGTGAAGCAGTCCCCAGGTGGAGATGCCCAGGCTGACTTTGTCCAACGGGCAATCATCGCGAGGCAGCTCGGCCGCGTTTACAGTCAACTTCTCTGTCGCTGCCGTGTGCTTGTCCTAGAAGACAATGGCCGATTATGACGGGTGCCATATGGTTTGGGCAACATTTTTGACTTACCTTTGAGCTCTGCACATTTGAGATTATGCGCTGCTGCTTGGACCATGACTTGAAGTCATTGCAAGTGCGACAATTGGAGTCGGGATTCGCCTGTTGTCTGTGCGAGGCAAAACCATGCTCGGGCTGCTGCCGTCGGAATGAAGAAGGATCCGTATCCGACATTATTATTGAATGGGGATCTCGTAGGAATCGCAAGATGCTTAGCTGCGCACGTCGCACGTACCGCCGGGCTGCGTCCTCAAAGAGCTCTTGCTGGGTATACTGGAAATAGTGACGTTCACGTAGAACAAATAATGATGATGCTGCTAGCAGGCCGCCTGAAATCTTGAAACTTTGCCGAATTATTGTGAAAGTCGTAAAATTCAATCGCATGGTTGCCACCTTGTTGCAAAATGGCACATTTCGTAGAAACCGTTTTTTGTTTTGGCTAGTTATTTATGCTAGTTTAGGCAATGGAAAAGCGTGTTTTAGCCTTATCTCTTCATTTTAAAAATATAGCTATTTGTCATCTGAAAAGCCACAAGTCTGATGGCAATCGAACATGGATTTATACACGATTTTTACATGGACTGGTAAATACTGGAAAATATTAGAAAATGCTCCAAAATACTAAAGTAGTAAACAGATCGATAGTCAAAGGGCGCGAGGAAATCGAATCATTTGAAGTAATCAAACTGCGAAGCGCCCAACTGCAACAGACTTAGTTTCTTTGCCTTAAAAATGGTACTCACATGTGGAGACCAGTACCAGAACCGGGTTTGTGCATGAACCTATGATAATTGAAAATTTCCAACAAACGACGATATACAATTTTCGAAATGTGTTTGTGACATGTAACGAAAAGGTCTGGTCTGTGTGTTATTATTATTAGTCCAAAGGCACACTTTTAGTTTATTATTATTAATACGATATACAATGTAAAAATTCATTTAGTAACAACTACGGGCTGTGTAAAGACAAGTGAACAACAACTGGCCGTGGGAAGGGGAACGTGGAAATGGGGAGGGGGGATGGGTGGGCGTGGGTGGTTAGCTCTGAACAGCTGACAATGGTTAGATAGTACGTACACATACACATAAATAGTCGCATAAACACATTTAAAACAAAAAATTAAAATAAAATATTTAGAGTAAAAGTGAAGGGGTGGGGGTGGGTGTTGGGTTTGGTGGGGGGTACATGACTTAGGCTTAAGCTTAGGCATAGTCCCTGAACATGGTGAACAGACTGTAGAGAACACGCAGTGTGGACTTTAGGTCCATGTTGACAATGTCCTCGGGCCGGGCCTTTGGCTTGGGCAGGCCCACGTCCTGCATGAGGTCAAAGGCGAACGCCACATTGTTGACCATTTGGTCTAGATCCTGGGGCGTCAAATGGAACTCGTGCAGCGGCACAAAGAAGCCACCCAGCAGTCCCATCAGCAGGCACAGATAGACGCCATCACGGAAGTCCGTATTCAGATCGGTTATCTCAAAGTTTAGCTTTGCCAGGTGCTTGTTGACGAACGTGATGAGAGACTTCTTCACCACGGCCAGCTTGTCCGGCGCACAGTCGATCAGCGTGTCGAAGGCATCCTTCTCACACCGCATGCCCAGGTCATCGTACTCGGAGGTGATTTGTTCCTGGAACTTTTGGGCATTCAGAACGCCCGCATTCTTTTCAGCAATCACCACAGTGACAAACACGTTCTCCGGCAGGCGTACGGGCGCTCGGAAGTGACGCACTAGAGCGACCAACAAATGCAGAATGGCCACAATGTTCTTTGAGTGAACGCTGGCCACCGACCACTTGGGTATTTTCTGATGAAAGCCGAGTGTCTGTTTGCGGATGAAAGCAATTGATTAATTAATCAAATACATTTTAGCCGCAGGAAGCTACTCACATGGTTGACGGCCTTCAGGACTATGTTGAGCTTCTCGTGCTGGCCCTGCTCAGACTGTGTGACCTCGGGCACGTCTAGCTTCTTGCCCGTCAGCTTCTCCCAGAGCTTGTGCAGCACCTGGCCATCGTACATGTCCTCCTCCAGCTGCTGGACTATTATGCGCTGCTCCGCCAGCTCATCGTTAATCCAATCGACCAGAATCTTCTGCAGTTTCACCACCTCTGGATCGTTGATCGACTGCGGATCGATGACAGCCCGCTGCTCGTGTTCGCCTGCAGGGGATTCAGGCAAGGCAAGGCAAGGCAAGGATTGAAGTGAACATTTAGGACGAACTTTTATTTAGCGGATTTACTTACGTAGAGCATAGTCCTCGGGTGGTATGTCATATTGGTTGGGCGATCCCGGCGAGTCGATGGCATATTTGCCCTCCTCTTGGATTTTCTTCACTGCGTGGGGCGAGAAGGGAATCGGGGGACTATTATGACTAATGACGACACAATGAACACCCTTTGATGAGGCAGTCTGTGGCCCCCAAACCCAGAAACAAACAAGACACACACACACACAGGCACTTAGAGATCACAACTTGTTTGTATGCGTCACAAATGACGCAATGTTCTCAATGGCTGGGGGACCCAGTACAGAGGCACAGGCAGAGTCACATCTGCTCCCATAAACGTTCCCTAGATGTTCTTGAAGGCGTTGTCTGGATACTCATCGACCGCATATTGATTGTTTGATGTGTAACAGGAGATTTTATTGGGTCAACACAATCTTATATGATATTGATCATATATTTTAAGGTGTTTTTAGCATAGTATTCGCTCTCACCTTCGCGGGTGCCGCGTTTGCGTCCCAATGTGCTAAATTTGTCCCAGAAGCTGTCTTCCTTTTCGCCTTTTTTGATTGCCGTGGGCGTGTGCGGTGATTTTGGACGACTGAGAGTGGACATGGCGACGCGATAAACTAAACAAAACAAAAAACAAACGATGTCGAGGCAAGGCAAGGCACTTTTTATGTTATTGTTTCCAATAATTTCTCCTCGGGTTGCCACCTTGCTAGACTCTGGCGTTGCCCAACACCGCATGCCCAACACTGATGGTGCATAGTTTACATAAATTATTTTTGTGTGGTTTATGATTTTACAGTGGTTTACTTAGAAACTATTATAAGGCTATGGGGTCGAATTATGTATTTTTTATATAGAATTGGGCAGCTGACAGGCTCGGACTGCCACCAGCTGCAGCAAGACGAATATTGGCGAGAATACCTCACTGTACTCCAGCGCCGTATTTCTTCCCGAGAGCTTGAGACACAACAGATACTTGAAGATGGCAATCAGCACAAGGAAGTAGGTGCTCCACATGAAGCGATGCAGCGCCTTGCGCTTGTTGTCAGAGTCCAGATACATGCGAATGCCCACAATGACGCAGAAGTACGCATTGCAGATGTCAATGAAGAACAGGGGACTGAAGACGGTGAACCAGTCCTTCATCAGCTCTGGGAAAACCTCGTTTAAGGTGCCGGATATTTTAAAGGCTAGCGTTATGGTGAACACGAGCAGGCCGCACAGGTTGACCAGGATCTCGAACTCGGTCAGGCCCAGCCAGCGCACCAGCTCCGATAGTTTGAACATTTTTTACTTTTGAGACCTAGGGATTTTGTTTCTTGGCCTCTGCCTTCTGTTCCTTGGCGGCCTTTGCCTTCTGTTTCCTGGCGGCCTTTGCCTTCTGTTTCTTGGCGGCCTTTGCCTTCTGTTTCTTGGCGGCCTTTGCCTTCTGTTTCTTGAAGTCTGCCTTCTGTGGGTGCTGATGTTGCTGCTTCGGCTGTTGGGGCTTCGGCGGCTCGCGTTGACTGACCTTTGGCAGAGCAGGCGGAGCCGGAAGCTGGGGCACGTCAATGTTAAATAAGTTGTTGCTAAAGATCCTGATATGCAGTGCCGAGTTATTTCGCTGCCGAAACGTTATATCGTCCTCATCACACAGCGGATGCAGCTCGTCCACCAGCTGTATGGTGGAGGTGTTGATGGTGTAGCCTAAAGCGCCCTCCGAGGTTTTGATGAGACGCAGGGCAAGGTTGAGGCCTCGAGTGTTCGAATAGCCCATGCAATGCAAGAATATCTCCTTAACGCCCGAATTGAGCAGTTCCTTGCATCGCTTCTGCTGTGCCTGCAATCGTTTAGCGTGTGAATGACCATCTTATTACTTGTTAAACGCAATCTAGTACGCACCTTGAAGTCTGTTTTGCTGGTAATGTAGATGTTGCGGCCGTCGTTGGCAGTACGAGGCGGTAGCTTGCGCACCACTCTGTGAGTGGCACCGTCGCCCTGGTTTCGCCTAGAGTGGCTGTTTGTATTGTTGGTTCTTGGCTTCGCACCGAGCTCAGGTGCATTACTTTCCATCATCAGTGTAGCTTAACTATATCCCATTACTTTCTGTGTGGTGTGTGTTTTAACTAGACCCCGAAATTATCCCGATTGTTGCGCATTAGTAAACACACATTTTCCATGGTCTGGCACGCCGGCACTAGCTGTCACATCTTTGACAATTGCCGATTGTTCTCCGTTTCGCATCACTATTCTCCAGGTGACCGTTTACGGTATATTTTATACTTTTCGGTATATTTTGACGTCGAAATTGAGTCGTCGGTATATGTACGGTATATCGGTATATATAGATTTATTTCGATAATTGTTCGGTGGATTACGGTATATTTGAGAAGGTAATACCACTAACCAAATAGTAAAATAAATATCCAGCTTTGAAGAAGCAAAACGTCACCGCTAAATGTGCGTCTTGGAGTCCCAGGCCTCTGCCTGGAGTCCCGGCTACAAGTATTAGTGCGTGTAGAACACGCAGCAGAAGCCCAAGCTACATGAGTATTAGTGCTTGTAGAGCGCGCAGCTAGAAGCTACATTTGTATAAGTTCGTGTAGCCAATGATTTTGTAGCGCTCCAAACCGGTTTTGTCTTCATTCACACGGACACTGCAAGCAATGTATGTGTTGGTGCGTTGACTTCCTAAACTGTGATGGAAAGAAAATTCGTTTTGATGATTTGATTTTGTTTTCGGGGCTTGGCGTATGAACCTGACCTGCCGCAACATGTGCAGAATGAGGGGTGGGGGTTGGTGGCCAGACCCTTGGGGGTTGGAAAAAATAAATATACCAATAAAAGTTGTTATTGTATTTGAATGCTGTAATTGTTTTAAATGCAGATTTTATACTTCTTTATTCAAAATTGTATGCATATTATGGAAACGCCGTCGCTTCTCGACTTCGTTGCTGCCGTATTATTAACATTGTTACCAAATCCATCTTTTACAGACAAATCATTTCAGATAAATATAAACACATACATATATATATGCATATATATATACATGTGTATGTATGTTGTATGTACATACATATCAACTTTTCAACTGCTATTCTCGTCGTCGTTTCTGTTCTCGACTTCATATATTATACTTTTATCGCCCAACGCAATTTTCAGGAAAACAATATAATTTATTTCCCTCTTTGTTCCGCGCGCTTTCACTAATTGTCAATGATACTGAAGACAAAGCTCCCGTGCTTCCAGAGGGGGTGTAAAATATAAGGTCATAAGGTATACAATCCAATAAAAAAGAAGTATATATAATAAGAAAAATGGATTCTTCAATAGGATTAAATTATTGTTTCAGTGGTGAAAGTTTTTGTAAGCTAGTAATATCAAATAGAACATCAAAATCGAAGAAAATAATTTAAGGCCACGGTATATTTACAGTATATTTTGAAGATGCAAGGGTATATTTCGGTATATTTGTGAAGGTCTGTGTATATTTTATCGATAATTCCGCGGTGACACTGCTATTCTGTCATTAGGGGTTCGTTGAAAATTCGGCGGCTCGCGTTGACTGACCTTTGGCAGAGCAGGCGGAGCCGGAAGCTGGGGCACGTCAATGTTAAATAAGTTGTTGCTAAAGATCCTGATATGCAGTGCCGAGTTATTTCGCTGCCGAAACGTTATATCGTCCTCATCACACAGCGGATGCAGCTCGTCCACCAGCTGTATGGTGGAGGTGTTGATGGTGTAGCCTAAAGCGCCCTCCGAGTTTTTGATGAGACGCAGGGCAAGGTTGAGGCCTCGAGTGATCGAGTAGCCCATGCAATGCAAGAATATCTCCTTAACGCCCGAATTGAGCAGTTCCTTGCATCGCTTCTGCTGTGCCTGCAATCGTTTAGCGTGTGAATGCCCATCTTATTACTTGTTAAACGCAATCTAGTACGCACCTTGAAGTCTGTTTTGCTGGTAATGTAGATGTTGCGGCCGTCGTTGGCAGTACGAGGCGGTAGCTTGCGCACCACTCTGTGATTGGCACCGTCGCCCTGGTTTCGCCTAGAGTGGCTGTTTGTATTGTTGGTTCTTGGCTTCGCACCGAGCTCAGGTGCATTACTTTCCATCATCAGTGTAGCTTAACTATATCCCATTACTTTCTGTGTGGTGTGTGTTTTAACTAGACCCCGAAATTATCCCGATTGTTGCGCATTAGTCAACACACATTTTCCATGGTCTGGCACGCCGGCACTAGCTGTCACATCTTTGACAATTGCCGATTGTTCTCCGTTTCGCATCACTATTCTCCAGGTGACCGTTTACGGTATATTTTATACTTTTCGGTATATTTTGACGTCGAAATTGAGTCGTCGGTATATGTACTGTATATCGGTATATATAGATTTATTTCGATAATTGTTCGGTGGATTACGGTATATTTGAGAAGGTAATACCATTAACCAAATAGTAAAATAAATATCCAGCTTTGAAGAAGCAAAACGTCACCGCTAAATGTGCGTCTTGGAGTCCCAGGCCTCTGCCTGGAGTCCCGGCTACAAGTATTAGTGCGTGTAGAACACGCAGCAAAAGCCCAAGCTACATGAGTATTAGTGCGTGTAGCCAATGATTTTGTAGCGCTCCAAACCAGTTTTGTCTTCATTCACACGGACACTGCAAGCAATGTATGTGTTGGTGCGTTGACTTGCTGAACTGTGATGGAACAAAAATTCGTTTTGATGATTTGATTTTGTTTTCGGGGCTTGGCGTATGAACCTGACCTGCCGCAACATGTGCAGAATGAGGGGTGGGGGTTGGTGGCCAGACCCTTGGGGGTTGGAAAAATAAATATACCAATAAAAGTTGTTATTGTATTTGAATGCTGTAATTGTTTTAAATGCAGATTTTATACTTCTTTATTCAAAATTGTATGCATATTATGGAAACGCCGTCGCTTCTCGACTTCGTTGCTGCCGTATTATTAACATTGTTACCAAATCCATCTTTTACAGACAAATCATTTCAGATAAATATAAACACATACATATATATGTATATATGCATATACATTGTATGTATGTTGTATGTACATACATATCAACTTTTCAACTGCTATTCTCGCCGTCGTTTCTGTTCTCGACTTCATATATTATACTTTTATCGCCCAACGCAATTTTCAGGAAAACAATATAATTTATTTCTAATTGTCAATGATACTGAAGACAAAGCTCCCGTGCTTCCAGAGGGGGTGTAAAATATAAGGTCATAAGGTATACAATCCAATAAAAAAGAAGTATATATAATAAGAAAAATGGATTCTTCAATAGGATTAAATTATTGTTTCAGTGGTGAAAGTTTTTGTAAGCTAGTAATATCAAATAGAACATCAAAATCGAAGAAAATAATTTAAGACTACGGTATATTTACAGTATATTTTGAAGATGCAAGGGTATATTTCGGTATTTTTTTGAAGGTCTGTGTATATTTAATCGATAATTCCGCGGTCACACTGCTATTCTGTCATCAGGGGTTCGTTGAAAATTTTTCGTCTAACATTTTGGAACAACAAAGGTATGTTTTTCGACCCAGAAACGCAATTCTAATTGCATTTGCAAGCAAATTGTAAGCCTCGGTATTGATTTAAATTGCATTAAATGCAACCCAAAATGCGCACGAGCAATCTTGTGGCGAACCGAACACACGCATACACACACACACGCATCTGTCCGCTGCCGAGGCATTGGCAGAAGGAAAAATAGTGCAAATCAAATTACATAACTCGTTTATTTGTATATACTTCAAGTAGTTTGATTTATAAAATTCTACATCATCTGCATAAGTAAGTTACCAAGTAAGCGAGCCATCTAAGTTCAACATTGAGTTACATAAGTCTTAAGAGTGGCGACCGAATGAAAAAAATGAAAGAGAAAAGAATCGAATCGATTCGAAAAGTACCACCCAATCGCAAGTCGATGTGCCCCCCCAGAAGCCTAAGTATATTCCTAACCACAAATGTAGAAAAGAAAGATAAACCAACCAAACCTCCTTGCACAACGTTTTGGTTCAAGTAACGTTTTGTATTCATGCGTTCAAGTCATTTTTCCATGCAGGCCGAATATCCGATACGATTTCAGAGTCCTCACATACCAAGAGTCAGAGTAAAACAAGCACAAAAACAAACACAGGCAAGCCAGCAGGCAGGCAAGACAAGGCAGCCAGCCAGCCAGCAAGCAGGCAAAGCCATCAAACGACGGATAATCCAGCCTGGATAATAGAAACAGCCTACGGAAGCGAATGCGGAGAAACATCATCTGATCTTGGCCGGCAATCGTCATCTCTTCTCTCCTAGTGGACAAACGCAAACAAGTAAATTTTACCATTTCTCATTTTAATCAAGTCAATCAAAAAGAAAAGAAATAACAAGAGCAAGAACAAGAACAAGAACAAGAACAAAGAATCAACAATCCAAGGGGACTCACTATCGAGTCTACTAAATCCAAGTATCCAAATTGCATAAGAATCCGATCCCCATACATATGTGCGGATATATCTTGTGAGGTGGTGCTCAGTTCTTATTCCATATAATAATCTCGTTGCCTCACCTGGCTGAGTGCTGGCTGCTGGCTGCTGGAGACCGCTCCAGCTCCAGCTCCAGCCAGGTCGGGGGAAACCAGAAACTGCTTGCCGACCCACAAGGAACGATTAGCGATTTTGAACCACAACCTACAGATATACAGAAAAGAAAACAGATACAGATACAGATATTGTGTATGCATAGGTATTCCGTAAATGCGAAAACTGCAACTGCTTGATTTAACGCGGCACAGTTTCGAATTGCAGATCAACCCGACATGTCGGCCGCTCGCTTGCCCTACTATCAGCAGGATCATCCGACGGACCAGCAGCGGCGCGGTGGACGCGGCCAGCGCGGCTATCCCGAGCGCCATGCCTCCGGCTCGCATAGACGGGATCGTAGCCGCTCCGTAGAGCGGCGACGCTACAGTCGCAGTCGCTCTCACTCTCGATCTCGCAGTCGTTCCGCAGAGCGTTCGGGCCAACGGCGACGACGTGACGAGCGGAACGACGAGCGACGTCAACAGCAGCCGACGCGCTACCATCGCGAAAGGGACTCCAGGGAGCGTTCACGGGATCGGGACCGTGAACGCGAACGCGACCGCGACTACTCCAGACGCTCTGGACATTATTGTCGTTCAGACTCGCCTGCGTCCGGTAGCGGAGTCGGAGTCGGAGGCAGTCTCAGTTCCAGTTCCAGTCAGCGACGCCATCGCCAATCATCTGGAGATCCGAATGGTGCACATCCGAATTCACACAATGAGGCCCAGCCAGCTAACAGCAGATCCCATGCCATGTCCGCGGTGGGCGCCTATTACAACCTAGACACAGAGGAGCCATTCGACAAGGAGCGAATTCATCGTGAAATGGAGGAGAAGCTGCGCGAAGCCCTGGCCAGAGAGGGCAAAGTGTATCCGCCACGCAAGCCTGAGCCGCCGTCGCATCCAGTCTTTGCCAATGATGGCTCGTTCATGGAGCTGTTCAAGAAAATGCAGTCGGAGAAGAGGCAGCAGCTGCAGCTGCAGCTGCAGGTCGGCCAGGACTATCAGTTGGAGAGCAGTGTGCTCGCATCGGGCAGTACGGAACTGCAGCCACCGATAGAGGCTCATCCGGGCATACCCTGCCTTCCCGCCATTGCAGTGGGAGCTGTAAGCAGTGCGACAGCGCCCTACATTGCCGCAGCGGCAGCCGGAAAGTCTGCCCCACCGCCACCCATGGTGGGTAGGCGGCGCGGCGGCAAGGTGCTAAAGACCGGCATGGTGGCCAAATTGAAGACACAAAATGAACAGGAAGTGGATCCGAAAGACTTTTGGTCACTGTATCTAGCCGAGGTCAACAAATACAAAAGCAATGCCTGTGACACGGACAATGGCAAGCGTCCGTTGGTCAAGTAGGGAACAAAAGTGGAAAAATAAACTTGAACGCAGAAGACACTACCACGCTCCCTTCAGGAGCGATCCTTCCCTCCTTCCTTGCTTTATTCCCCGCACCACAGCCACCAGCCAGACTCAGACTCCACGCTCGAAACAATCCGATCTAGGCAAACACGCGCGCGCCTGCAAGCTCACATTTAGATTACTTATGCAAATGATGATAGAAGTCGTAGGATTCGCAGTGAATTGTAGTTTCCAAAATGTAAATTACGATCAATCGATGGATGTTTTTTTAAGTTTTTTTTTATATACATATATACATATGTATGTATATTAGTATGTAAGTTTGATACACGTTAAGGGACGAAGCCGTAGCCGCTGCCTCAGTATAAGAATACAAATGATTGAACATAGAATAGCTCATAAGTATCGTAGCATAGTTGATTTATACGAATTGTATGTGTAACTCTTTCTACTTATATTATATATATACATACATACATAATACATGCATATACATGTGCAAGCATATTATATAGTGCATAAAACATAATGCATAATGCATTATGCAAAGCGCGCACAAACCTTGAGGCAAAACTAACCAATATGATTCTTTATAATCTATCTCTTTCTCTCCGCATACGTTCCATGCACCAACCAAAAAAACACTCGACTTGACTCGTCTCGCGTACGAAACATTGCCTCATTTCCTCTTCCTTAATTCAATTCTTTATAATTTATGTAACTTTCCACATATTAACCGACCATCAACTGAATATCAACCGACTATCCATCTATCTATCTCCTCTCTCTCTCTCTTTCCCGCCTTATCCCCTCTCTACCTTGGTTTACAATTTGCTTGGTTTCCTTTTCATTTTTGTGGTGTTTTTGTTTTATTTTGTTTTCTTAACTAAAGTCTATATGCAATTTTTCATGTCTAAAAACAAAAACAGCGACAAGTCACTAGACAGCAGCAACATGTCGGCCCATAAGCTGGAGACCGCCCCGTTCGATCCACGTTTCCCCAACCAGAACGTGACCCGTTACTGTTACCAGTCGTACATCGACTTCCATCGCTGCCAGAAGAAGCGCGGCGAGGACTTTGCACCCTGCAACTATTTCCAGAAGGTCTACAAGTCGATGTGCCCCAACGCCTGGGTGGAGAAGTGGGACGATCAGCGCGAGAGCGGCACATTCCCGGGCCGCATCTAAGCATCCCAGATGCAGAAGCAGAGTAAAAACACCAACCCCACACTACACGCTAAGCAAAACAAACACCACACAGAACAACTGTGCAACAACACGACACGTTAAATAGCAACAACAAACAGGCCCAACTAGAACAGAGGGTTGTGTGTCATCCAACGTCCCAGAGCCAGGATATCCAACAATTGCAGCAACTATGTCACACACCAAAACTGTTTATGTTATTATTTTCCGGAGGTGAAGAAAGCATTGACTAAATACAAGTACACAATTGTTCAATTCTGTGAATACCAATTCGATTCGATGCGATTCTTTTTTTTGTCGTTTCTTTGTTGTTGTGGAGCGACAGAGCTGCAAAAGCACGGGCCACTGTTAGACGCTGTTTCCATGCATGGAACTAAAAAATAAAAGTGAACACAAAAACGATTTAATTTGATTGCATGCCGAGCCGAGCAGCAAATGATCGATCCATTGCCTCTCCTAGCTAGCTCATACGTGTATATATTTATGGTGGTAAGTAATCGGACGCAGGAACTGTGTGTTGGCTGTGCTGTTGGCTGTTGGCTGGACCATTGTGAAATTACTTATGTACAAGCGTCGTCTTCACCACAGGGCACTCACTTTGTAGGACCAATGCGCTAGCTCTAACCCTTTCTGGCGCTTGTGTTTTGGAGCGTGGTGAATAAGTTAGAGGTCCTCCCCACAGCGGACAACGTCACCTTGTTAGTAGTAATTTCACCATGGGTTGGATTAGCTCGAAAAGCAAACAACTTGGCAGAATCTTTAGGATATTGTGAGTCGATAGAGAGACAAACCAAACGACTCTTTCGACTCAGACAAAAGCTCATGTCTAGTGGCTCATAAGGGAATTGTAATAACTTGTCCATAAATGGTTTGCAGTGCTTTCATGAAGAATGAAATGAAAAAATCACCAATTTTGTACGAATTTTAGTGTTTAATGTGGCCATCGAATGGGAACAAAGGTAAAGGCAGGGGCCTCTTGCAGGGGCAGACTCGCATTAAACCAATCAAAAACGCCGTCAACTGGTTAAAAAAGTGGAATATATTCTCTCCAGTGGAAACAAGTCCATATATTCCAGACGTGTTGCACGGATATTTATTAATTTGAGTTGTTGCAGTTGAATCTGATCAATCGAAAGGTTTGTACTGTTCCCCATTGCCTCGGAATTTGCGATATTCTTGCCAGATTCAGGATTTCAGGCAGCCTTTCGTATGAGACAATGCGGTTCAAGCTCTGACCTGAATCGAGTTGCGAGTCACAGTCAAAGTCTCAGTCCAAACACAAGTCGAGAGAGGAGTCAATGGGCTTTGCAGAACACACATAGGGCGTTTATGCCCATACATACTGTGCTCTGAGCTTCGAATGGGTACATTTTCATTGGCTTCAGCATGCCTTGTAGGAAATTCGATGGATATATCTTCAAACAATTATAAGAGCTTGGGCAGCGTGACTAGGAAACCTTAGAAAAGCACCAACAATGCGATCTTCTGAATGAAATCAAACAAATCGAACAAATTTACAGAACATTTCACTGAAACTAGCAGGCCATGAAATCGTCCGGCCCTTGCCTGTTTTGAGGAGCCTAGATTTTGCTCCGAGAATATTCAGTACACTGCCTAGGGCAGTAGAGAACACATCTACTTTTGTAGAGTCGGAAAAAATCAAAATTTATTTAGAATAGAAACATTTCGGAAAAAGTAAAACAAAAATTTAAGTGAAAAAGAAATATTTGTCGGGTGAAAAAATGTTTCTTTAAAATTAAAAAAAAAATTGTTCCGTTCAAAATTTAAATTAATTTTCAATTGGTTAATAATTTTAATAATTTTATAATAATTAATAATTTAATTTAATTGGTTAATAATTTGGTTAATAATTAATTGTTTTGAATGGTTCTCGAGAGTTACCTTCAGTTCCTTCCTTTCGTTTCGAAGCAATATTTCGTAAGTGTGCTCTGACATTTTTGTTATGCGGAAAAGCAACGAAATTCATTCCATTCCCAAGCAGTGATTGATACGATATGATATGATATGATTTGATTGATTGATTGACATTCGACACGTACCGGGCAGGGCAAGTCCTGTCCTTACACTTTCAAGACGTTCAAGAAAAAGCCATCGCCTAGTAAGTACAAAAACGAGCAACCTAACCCATACAAAGGGTTATGGAACCTGACTGCTGTCAGGGTTGCCAGCTGCTTTCACGCAGCAACTGTACTTTCCCCAGCTGATTTTTCTTTTCTTCACATACTTCCATATAGTCTTGTGGCGACTGGCCTTTACGCCCTGTTTGGCCTGATGGCTTTCGGTAACCCTTCCACTCTTCAACAATGCATTCCCGAAACCAGAGAGTAAGTAAAGTACAGTTAAACAAAAGTCAGTGGTATTTAATAAATGAATTTTAATTTAGATTGAAACACACAAAAACCAGAATTCCGGTGAAAGAAGAAAACATATCCAGCAATTGCAGCAATATCTGGCACACACCTAACTGCTTAAGCTGTGTTTAAACATGGACACAAGTCAACAATTTAAAATAATTGTTGAAGACACGTAAGACCCTAGGGCTCGGGGTCAGCACGGCTAATCATACCAGATCCTTGGCATACACGACCAAGGATATCTCAGCAATTGCAGCGAATATTTATTACACTAAACTCTTTATGTTTAGTCACTTACACAACTTAACAGTTTATTTAACCGTTCAAAGACAAGTACGACCCCAAGAGCCCGGGCCAATGCTCTTTTCTGCGGTGGACCGCATTGACGAGCAACTGCACAGCACAGCACAGTGCACAATTGTTCAATCTGTTCAACAACAATAAATGCTTAAGTTACCCACTTATCATGTTAGATTACGCAATAAAATGCAATTTCAAATCGATGCCACTATGATTTTGTTCGATTCCAAATAGCTGCAAACAGAGAAGAAGCTTCTGCCCCAGCAGAACTCCGGATTCCGAAAAGTCTCAATTTTGGCCACCAAATGAGAAGAAGGTCCATCCATGCTGTTTGGCCTGCGTGGTTTATTTGTTGTAATTGTTATTCTTTTTGGATATTGTAAAGGGTGTGTGTGTGTGTCCAGGAGGAAGGCCATTCGAAGCTTTGATTTCACTTTGTCTGATTTGCATAGTTTGTACTCGTAGTTTGGGAGATGTTAAGTTGAGATCATGGCGAGTGGAAATTGATGCAGAGTATTCTCTACAAAAGTGTCCATCTTAGGGTAAATCTTATGTCTAGCATTTACTCGGAGACGGATTGGCAAATTCAAAGTGAAATCGAAAACCGGAATAGCTCCGATGGCCCTTCTGCCTCCGTAATTACTATTATTGTGTGTCAGTGTGTGGATTTCTTGGGTTGCTAAATCTGGTAGTAATATTATAGACTTGAATGGAAACCCCTGGCTGACAAGAGTTCCCTTAAATGCCGAGAGAGAGCCACAGAAGCGACGACTTCTGTGTGTCCAAAACCACCGCCATATGAGACATTGCTGTTGAAAGCCAGTAAGCATCCATCATAACTGCAATGGTAACTTAGAAGCCGGGAAAACAATAATAATGGATGATCAAATATCAAGAAGTAGTCGTAACAAATCAACAAGATGCAAGGATGTCTCTGCCTGGCAATGTCAAATGTCTTTCAAGGCTCTTTGTGTGTTTGTATTTTCATTTTATATATCACTAAAAATGAATATAGTCGTACGTACATAGATACCTTCAACTTGCGTTGATCGCCAGAATCTATTGGAAGTCTTTTCTTTCCTAGTTTGTACCGCAGTTTTGAAAGGATCTTAGCTCATAATAATATATGTAATATTATCCCTATAACTAATGCTAAGACGGTTGAACGAGTGGTTCCGTACTTGACTTATCTCCATGGGGTTGTCGTTATTTTCCCCGCTTTCACATACGATCTATCGGTCCAATTCAACTGCTGAAGCTGCTATCTAGCCCGTAACGGCCCACACCTGGGTTCCGCACTCGGCCACGACGTTGTCAGTAAGTTGTTGTGCGCCACCTATGTGCTCAACCGGGAACCTAAGGTACCCCATAATGAAATGGACAATATTAGCTGATTGTGAAACCTTAATGCTGGATACTTCTAACCTCTGTTTAGTGAGAATGGATTCTATGTCAGCATGGTCAAGTAGAGAAGGGCTTACCAAGTCGGCTTCGGTCCTAACTCTGTAAAAATAATTCTATTTCCAGCCAATGGTGTTTCGTACACCCGAAATACATACCTCTAAGGCATCCTCCCTGGCTTTGTTGTTCAAGACGCTCGCCGCGTCTGCCGTGTGAACCATAATGCAGACGAATACCGTAATAAGCATTAACTTCCCTTACTATAAAACGGTAACGTGCTGCCAAAAAGCTGCATTAATATTTCCCTAACTTCTTGTTCTAATAAGTCCTTTTGGAACTTTGTTTTGTTCCCTTCAAGTAATGGCCTAAAAGCCAGTTCTTGGGAACTTCAAGCACTGCAACTGGAAGCTTTGAAGATGGGACTATTTTTGGGTATACTTTATCAAAGACACAACCCATAGCAGAGATCAAAGCCATTTTTTGTTCTTTCTGCTTTGGTACCTTGGGCCAGTATATATTTTGTAACCGTTGTGTTCTCTGTGTTGTGTAACAAAATATACGCGCATAAGATGTGTGTGTGTATGTGTGTGGCATATGTATATACAACTCTGGCCACGATCGATTCAAGAGTCTTCGGTGGTTTGCATAATGCGAGCAACGATGGGAATGTCCTCGGGCCTTGTCCAACTGCAGGTGCTCGAGTCGCTCAACACTTCCCGAAGGTAGCTGTTGCTGAAGTGTTGCCAGTTGCGCGTCTTGACGAAGTCGCTGAACAGCGTCTCCCTGGTGGGTAGATTCGACTCGACGCAGAAGCGCTTCCGCTGCCAAAAGTTGCCAGGATTCTGGGCCGGCTCGAACAGCCAGAAGCGCGGAATGACCAAACACTGCACGTGGGTGCGGGTCATTATGTTGCGGTCGTGCATCTTCTCACCCAGCCCGAAGATGGCGCCGAATGTCAGCGACGCCACGTCTATGAAGCGCGTCTCGTATTGTGGCTTTGGTTCCATATCCGCCCCCGACTCCTTGCCCGACAGCGGCTCCGGCGACTCCGGCGACTCCGACGACGAGGAGGCGGTGAATATCTCTGAGCCCTCGCTCTCGCTCTCGCTCTCCGCCTCTGCGCCATCGCTGCTGGGCGTGCGGCTGCTCTCATCGGATGACGACTCCCAGCTGGAGTACACCGGCGACTGCAGCTCCTCGCTCTCCTCACAGCCCTCGCCCATCACATAGGACTCGTAGTCGTCGACGGGTCCCTTGAAGAGTGTGTAGCGCGTCTTCCGCAGCACTTTCCGCTCCACCTCCACCGACGAGGGGAATCGCCTTCGTCGCATCTTGGCGCAGGCTTGCTGGATTTCCAGCAGACCCATTTTGCGCATCTACCGAGTGGAATGTAAGGACCGAGTGACAGGCCACTCCCCCCCTACTTACTGCCTTCTTTTTCTCCTTCTTCTCCTCATCCAGCGAGGAGGAGGACATCAGGTAGTCGTTGACATCGAACTTCTTGAGCCTGCTGCGTGCCAAAAGTGCACTGGAAGCGTTCCAGCCCACGCTGTCCAGCGTGTAAGTCCGCTGCTGGCCCACGCAGTTGACCTGAGTGGAGGGTGCAGCATGCAGAGAGAGAGAGAGAGAGAGATCGCTGTGGACATGGCGCGTACCTTCATGTGCAGACACTGCAGCACCATGCACTCGCCGCTGAGCACGAAGTAGACGACGCTGAGCGAGCCCAGATCCTCCTCGTAGATCGTGTCCAGCGGGTCGAACTGCTGAATGCTGGCAAACTTGCAGGCGGTGACCACCTGTGGGGCGAACGGAATGCAATAGAAATACTCTCGTCCAGCCCGGCCACACCTGCCTGCTCGGGGCTGAAGAACTGGAAGTACTCCAGGGCGCCTATGGCCTCCTTCTTCTCCTCCCACATCTTCTTCATGTAGGGCGCCAGCTGGGTCGAGTAGTCGCTGTCGTAGATGGCCAGCAGCTCGCAGTTGGCTGATGGGTTGGGGGAGGTCGCACAATGAGTACACAGATCGAGGATGGAGAACTCTCCTTCCAGTCGCCTCACTTGCTGCTATGTATGTGTGCGTCCTGTCCGCCTCCTCCATCACATCGATGTCGCCGATGCAGTCGCCGGGTCCGAAAATAGCCTCCGCCATGGTCTCGTATGCTTGGGTGGCCTGTGGGATGGGATTAGTCGGCTAGTCTCGGTTGGGCTGCTCCTGCGCTGGCCGTACCTTGTCGTAGACCCTCTTGGCCATTTCCACTTCGCCGGTGAGGATGAAGTACATGGTGATGGGGTGGTCGCCCTGCCTCATGATGAGACGTCCGGGAGTGAGTGCCACAAAGATCAGGTGCGGCACCAAGCGAACGCGCAGTTTCTGCGAACAAAGTGATACTCAGAGCAGGGGCAGCAGGGGCAGCAGGGGGAGCAGGGGGCGAAGGACTCACCGGATTGAGTCTGGAAAAGCAGGCCAGATCCGCCACAATCGTGCAAAGTTTCATGCGCTCCTTCACGGTGCGCATCTGGTGTGGCGTGCGGAACAATGCTTTCTCCTGTGGTATGGAATCGGTATGGAGAGTCACAGGGTCACAGGGTCACAGGGGATGCATGCGCTCATGGACTACTCACCGCCGTGGTCATCATGCCGACTTTGCGCTTCTGCCGCACCAGCATGGCCACGTTGCGCTTAACGTTCATCGAGAAGTGGGTCGGTGCCTCCTTGGCGTCTCTGAGCCACTGCATGTTGAGGATGACATTGCGGATGAGCTGCTTGAAGCGCAACTTGGCGAGCTTCTGGCTCGACACATCGCCACCTTCGGGCTGGCTCATTTTGTTCGTTCACCAATTGGACTCTCGCCAATTGTCCTTGGCTGGAATCGTACTTGCTCGACGGTCTGCTGATCTGTTGGTATTTGTTCCTGTTTTTGGTTATGTTATGCTACTCGTTTCATCAGCTGTGTGTAACAGAGTTCAGTTCGAATCCATCTATTTCTCTTGCTCCCACACTCTGATGGATTTCCGAACGCATATTTGATTTGCCTTGGATATTCCACACTTGTTCACACATGGCAAGGAGCTGTCGTCGCAGTAGAATACCCTGACGAGTAATGCCTCAATTGTCAGCCAGGCAGTCGACTAATTTACAATATATTTTTGTATTTATTTGAGCAAAAACGGGCATGGAAAACATTTAATTTCTCAATTCTCGCTCAACGGGGCACAGGGGAACAAATCTCAATAATTTCCCTGCTTCTGCGGTACTTTGGGACAAGCGAGCTGGGGAAGTGTGGTGAGCTGGGGAAGTGCGGTGAGTAGCGGGCATTGAGTGGAAGCACGCTGGGAGTGAGTGCGAGTGCGAGTGAGTCTGCAGACGGAGTGAGTGTGTTCATCTGGATGCTTGGCGATGACTGTGTAATTTTTGCGAACGGTATTACTGTTTTCAAGGATAAGCGATGCCCACGTGCTGGCTGGGGAGCACGGACGAATAAAACGCACAGTCGCAGTTTCTCGTCTTCGTCAATCGTCGTAGTCAATCGTCATAGGACAGGCACTTCGTCCTCTCTCGTCGCGGTTGGTTCTCGTGGTCGTCGCTGTCACACTTGGAGCGGCAAGCAGTCCGGAGGCAGACGGCAGGAGGCAGGAGGCTGTGTGGCAAATTCGATTCAGAAATCAGAGTCCTGGCTGCCCACATGGCCCCCACGCGAGGTGCACGGACGCTTCAGTGACTCACCCACTGGGGAATTCCTGCCTCAAATGCAGAAATCAACAAAATGAATCAACAAATGATGACACCGACACGACACCCGTTGACGCTGCTGCCTGCCGCCTGAGAACTAAACACAAGCCACGGTGCGAAATTATTTGAATATTTTTTTATGTTTGTTTGTGCGGTGTGCGGTGTGCGGTGAAGACTTAATGAGAAGCCGAAGTGCAAGTGCCGTGACTACGAGCGATCCCTGCGAGCAGGGGCTAAGCCAAAGTACGCGTTTTTCTAATCGCATTAGCCCCGGAGGCCCTGCCCCCAGCCCTGATCCATCCCTCATCCATCAGCCATTCCCGATGCGCGGAATATAATCGTGCTCGTACGAGTGTCTAAATACTTGTAAAAGTTGCCTTCACACGGGGTAAGTGAGTGTGTGGAGAGTGGAGTGGAGCGAGAGCAGTGTGTGTGCCTGTCGAATGAGCGGATGCCGCTGGTACTCGTAATATTTGTCATAAATTCAGGACCCCCTCTGTCCTGCCCTCGCCCTGGGAGCTACTCTTAGGAAGCCCCTGGGACGCGCTTCAGAGCTGCTTTCTCCAGCAGGAAGTGCCAATGATTAATTTGTTTGTCGTTGCGGCTTTGGCAAACTTTTCTAAAATAGAAAAAGTAAAGAGGAAAAGTAGGAAAAGCAAAGGCAAAATCAAAATCAAAATCAATCCGATACGAGCTGCCGCAGTGATCTGATTTGTATCCATCGCCAGTCCCCAAATGATTTTGCGGAAAGTTTTTCCATTTTGCATTTTCTGCTTAGCATAAAGCAGCCATTGAGAAAGTTTATTTGCCAAATAATCTATTTTGACCACACACACAAACGATAAGAAAGGAAAGGAAGGGAAGGGAAGGGAAGGGAAAGGTGTCACCGACACCTGAGGATGTTTGGAATGGTTTTCGCACTTAATAAGTTCAGCACTTGTACGAGTATGTGGCATGCTCCGTGCTTTGTGTGCTCTGTGCGGCACGAAAAGGAACGCAAATGTAAATGTAAACCAAATGCATATGGAATGAGCCCAAGAGCTGCTCCGCCCCAAGGCAGACTGCCGCTCGCTTCTTGTGGCTGCACCTTGCACAGATTTTTGTTGATCAAGTTGCACAAATTAGCCAAGAGCCCAGCAGCCTTCTGCACTATGCTGCACCTCATCTCACCTCACAGCTACTTGATCTACGAATGCTACAAATTGCTTCATTCAATGTGAAGTAATCGCTTGCTGCGTGAATTTCTTCCAAATATCCGGTTACAGTTCTTCTAAAAGGTTCTTGCCATGCACTGAGCCGAAGCGGTGGTTCAGCATAAAATGCATAGTTCTACGCAATAAAATGGGTCAATGGAAAGTGTTCAAGCAAACCCTGAAATATTGAATGCTGTTGTTGTGCCACGAGGATGGAAACATGCAACTGATGTGATACGCCCTTACAAAATGTGCAACAATAAATTCAATTTTGCAATCAATTTTTATAACCAAATAAACTACATGGAAAACAAATGTTAAGTTTTACAATGAGCAAAAAGTACTTCATGCGGTATTGTGGCTGCCAATTAAAAATGAAACAGAAACGATACACAACTGATCAGCATTTGCATCTTATTTGGAATAATCTGAGTCTGCTAGGTTTGACCTAGGTTAGGCTAGTCTCCCCCCCTCGTAAACCATTTTAGTTTGTTCAATTCCATCACGCTGCTTGCCGCAAGACGATGAGGCCCGAGTGGCATCCACAGTTCGAGGCAGAGACCACAGGTGTGCCCAATAATTGCAAATGTGTATCCATCGAATGGCAAAAAACAACAACAAACAAGCAAAAAGTGCGGAAAAAAGGAAGCAAAAAGTGAAATAGCGATTATTTGCATTTTAATTTCAATTAATATGCAATTTGCATGCACGTGCAAAGAAGGTTTCGGATGATATCGAATGGCAAGCCAGCAAAAAAACAAAACCAATTTCACCGCATTTTGGAGTTAATGGACTGCCTGGCATCTGCGTGCATGCACCCGGCCGAAGCCTCGCAAATAAAATGCAAACGAATCCCCCGCTAGATGGATAGATAATGCAGTCAGCCCTCGGCGCCAACCCTTTTGTACATACATACATACATATGTACATATGTACATTGAATATCCATCAATATAAAAATGACCTGAGGGGCTTTGATGGACGTACTACGAGCATGTGGGTGGAGCCGTTCTTTTGCCGTGGTTTTGCCATCAGTGGGTGGGCCTGGGCATAATTGAATCAATCCCCAGAGTAACATGCCGCAAAAAGGGAGCTATCGATGGATGCCTTAAGAATGGACAGAGACCTCCCATGGCTTCTGCCATGCAGCAGTCTGCCTGGGGTATCCCCATTCTGAACCTTAAACTTCTCTTCAACAGAGTTGATGGCACACACCCATGCCAGAAGTAGATATGTATACATATACATATACATATACATATACATATACATATATATGTACATACAGTGAGTCAAAAATGTACTCGAGCTGTCCTGTTCTTGTGGCTGCTTCGCAAATAAATGGAACATTATTACACCCGAGGACACATCCTGCTTTATGGAAAGTACACTTAGGCATCTCCCGGGGGCAGCCCAGCAGCCCAAGAATTTATTAAAAACGTTTCACACTTGTGGCCCCAAAAACTTTCTTCGGCCCAGCCTTTGACTTTCCACTTTCCACTTTCCTTGTCCACCAATAAATGAACTAAATTCGGCTTTTCTTTGCCGTTGTTCTGGAATTACTAACTTTAATGTTACCCCAGCAGCACAAAGGCGACAATTGACAATTCCTGTTGGTGGATCTGCTGCTGCTGCTGCTGCTAAAATGATCCATTAAACTTTTAATATGGCCTTGTGCCAATACTTTCCGCAAGCCACTGGCTGTGCCTGGCTGTGCCCGGGTGTGTTGTGTGGATGTACGTGCCTGCCCGCTCACTCGTTTCAATTGAGGAACGTCGCGCAGATATTCAAATCTGACGAATTAACATATTGCCGGGTGGCAGCGCGTTCAGAAATACTTGCGAATGCGAATGCGAATACACTCGCAAGTGAGTAAGTCAACAGAAAATGCTCGGTAATTGCGAAATGTCAGAGCCCAGAGCCGAGAGCCGGAGAGCCTGTGGCCCCTGAAGAACTTTCTAATCTGAATTTAAGGCGCATGCAGTGGGAACAGCAACAAAAAACGGCATGGAATGGAGAGCAGAGAAGGAGGAATTTCGGGGTGTAATGAACACAGCGGGATAGCAAAATATGTACAAGAGTTAATGCTCGGCAAAACAAAACATAACCCAAAGCACGTTTCGCACTTAGGCAGGACGCCCCAGAAGGTGCTGCCAGCCCCCCTCCCTCTCTCTCTCTCTCTCTCTCTTTTTACAGATGGGATACGATGTCGTATGGGTGGGAGCAGCAGCAGGACCATCGTCATCTCCCGCTGGTCTAGTCGGGGGACTAAAGCGTTAAGAGCTAGTTAGCAAGGCCAGGTGCGAAGGGAAGCAAATGACGACGACGACGACGACTAGCACCACCGACTCCGCCGAGTGACGTGGGGCAAACAAAACAACACTAGAAACAACAACAACAGCAAAAAGAAACACACTCGCTCACACATACAAAAGAACAAACAGTAACGGTAACAGTAACGGTAACAGTAACAGAAACAGAAACGGCAGGCGAGCAACAACAAATTCAGGCGGCACAAAGACGTGACAGACATGCCAGCTCTCCCCCCCACTCCAACTCCCATCCCGCTGCTCATTACTGTTACTCCCAGCAGCAGCAGCAGCAGCAGCAGCCACACTGTGCGAGATAAACAGTTGCTAAAACGCAAAATAAATAGAGCAAAAATGTCGGAAATATGCACAAAGAATAAACTACAAAATAATTTGAAGCTCTTTGAAGTTCGCTCAAAAATAAAACAATTTGGCAACGACTTGTGGATCGTATTTGAACATGAAAGAAAATTGAATCTTGTGTCGCTATATGTACACATATTCAGCCATATTTTTAGTACATCTATCTATGAGTACTTATATTCATAATATGTACTTATAATAAATGCGAGTACTCACAAAAAAGAACTCAACTGGCAGGCAGATTTGCAGCTCAACTTTAGGCAAAGATTATTTGAAGATTTAATTTAAATCTTGGTTGAGCACAAATAACTTCAATCGCAATCGAAAAATCTCTTTGTTGAAGCCAACAACTTGTTTTTCCCCAGTGTATGGAACATAAGTTGCCGGTTTCTGCAAGGGATTGTGGTTTATGGTGGGCAAGGGGACACATACCAAAACCTTACTGCTCGGTGGGGCAGGGGCAGGGGTAGGGGCAGGGGATAATGTGGTACATTTTTTCTCAACAAAACGCCATAGACATAATTCAACTTTTATTGCCATTGTGAAGGAATCTGGGCCTCTCGCTTTTGATTCCAAACGCTTGACTCGGGGGGCTTTGAGCGCTTACGCCGTGGATTTTGACAGTTTACCCTTTGACACTCCACGTCCACAGGCACCAAGGAAACAAACAAACAGAGACGAAGACGGAGACGAGTCACAGTCAGAGTCAGATACAGAGAAAGGACAGGAATGGAGAGCATTTAATTATTTTAAATGAAATGAACAAAGACTGGAGATATCAGCAGGGCAAACCGACTAAAACAAAGGCAAACACTCACTTAGAACAGACTGCGAAAAGAGCAACTAAAAAGGACCAGCCGGAGCTAAGCCCCGAATGCCAGCAAGAGGACTAATATAATATTTATTACGGTGATTATGTCAGGACAGCAACGCCCTCCGGCCTGGGGCCCAGGAGCAGGCGCCAAGAGCTGGGAGCTGGGAGCTGGGAACTGGAAGCTGGGAGCTGGGAGTGGCAGCATCACGGATCCATGGCGAAGGCAAATGATGAGTTTTTGTTGTGCGACATCAACTTCAACCGCAAAAGCACATAAACTATGATGACGATGCCGAAGTTAAGATTGTCAGGCCGCAAGCTAAGCCGGAGAGAATGCTTTAATTCGTACAGATACAGGAACAACTCCCACTGAAGGACACCAGCGCCCAGCAGCATACAAATCAAACTTTAAGTGAATTTATTTCCAAACCTAAAGCATTCCACATTCTTCGAAATAAGTTATTTGATAATCTGATTACCCTGATGGAATTCCAGCGGCAAGTTATTCCATATTCTGTTGGCAACTTAAGTTACATTCCGGAATGGTAGGAATTATTGAGCGCACCCATGCCCGCACCCAGTCCCAAACGGAGCACTTTTAGTCACAGTATTCTCTAATGCAATTCAATTCCGGCAAATGCATTCATCCATCAATTTTTAAACGTTCCAACTAACAACTAGAGCCATGCAAATAGTGACAGAACAGCGCAGAGCCGTGTCCAAATCCATTTAAAAATGATACAAAAAAAAAGGCAATTCACAACAGAATTTTTTGTTGACTGTGCCAAGGGCACTTGGGCATAGAAAGTCTTGTCCGAAGTGTCAGCGAAGTTCACCAAGTGGGGTGCAGACTGTACGGTGGCAAAAAGAGCCCATAAATCCCGACATATGACAAGCCTTGGGTTCCGCTCCTCCCCCATGCGAGTCCCCCAGGGTGGAATCGAAAGCACATCAAACTGTTATTTGTTCAACTTTTGCTTTTATTTGTTTAAATAAAATATTTTGATCACTTAGCTTAATTGCTAAAACAAAGTTGTGATATGCATATATAAATAAAATTTGGACTGTGACAAGGTCAGTCCGTTGCCGCAGCGAAAGATGATAAATGTTTGCATGAATAATTATTTGCCGGAAAGAACTAAAAAATTACATTGTGGCCGACAACTGTCAGGCGACTGTGCAAAGGACAGTTAAGGACGAGGATGAGCACAAGGACTGGCCAGTCCAGTCAGCAGCATTGAGTTGACCGCAAATGGAGCGACCATGGAGGATGCACCAGTGGGACACACACAGGTGGAGGAAGTGGAGGAGCGACTTAAGGCTTAGCGACATGCTGAAAGACAGAGGAAGCGCACAGGAGATGGCAAACAGAATTGGGGCAGTCGTCTAAGAGTGAAATCAAAAAGGGAACAAAGCTGACGGAAAAGTCAAACACACACACACACAAAAGTGGAGCAAAAAGACACAGAGAGAGACACAAAAAATAGTTAAGGAATGTCATCACCTGACCTAGTTATCATCATCGTTGTCAGGGCTCATGGCTCCTCCTGAGTATATGTATAATGGATATAACACCCAACCCCCCACCAAAGAGTGCACATGTTAGCGGAATGCAAGGCAATCAGTGTGGGAGCGGAATGAAATTAATAAATAAAAGTTGCACTAGACAGAATGACTGATTGCCTTCATGCTTCACTTGAGAATTCCTTTCAAAAAAGTGCATGGAAAGACAAAGGAGTTGTCTCTGACAGCGCTAAACTGCACGACCAGTGGGAAGGGCACACAAATGTTTGATATTAAAACCCGAAAGTATTACTAGCCGCAATTTCCACAGAAGATTACAAGGCAGAGGAAAGCTAAATAAAATAGAATGTGTGGCACGCAGGAGAATGATTATCCATCGCAGACAGTAAATACAATTATTTGTTAGCAAAAAAACTAAACCGTTCTGTGGATATGTAATACAAGTAATTAATTACAATAATTATCGGGCTCTGTTTTACCCGGTACTCGAAGAGTGAACAGGGTATATTGTATTTGTGCACAAAGTGGATGTACATATGTAACGCACAGAAGGAAACGTTTCCGACCCCACAAAGTATATATATATATTCTTGATCAGCATCAATAGCCGAGTCGATATAGCCATGTCTGTCTGTCCGTCCGTCTGTCTGTCCGTCCGTCTGTCCGTCCGTCTTGTTGAGCGCCTGGATCTCAGAGACTATAAAAGCTAGAGCCACCAAATTTTACATCCAGACCTCTGTATGCTCTGTATGCCCCGCCCCCTTCCGCCCCCGCAAATTGCGAAAAAGCTGTGGTACTCGCAATTTTCAAGATACGAGAAAACTAGCGCCAAAAAGCGCTATTCCGTAGGGAAGGACCATATCTATCAGATCACCGAATTTGGGGTCCAATTGGATCATTATTATAGCCAGAATGTGTGGCCAAACCCACTCCGTCCCGCAGCTTAAATTTGTTTTTTGCACAGTCTCTCATTCACACTCTACTTCTGCAATGTGCGGCCTCTGCAGTGTGCGGCTCCAGGAGATGTGGTACTGAGTACCGGGTATAAAAGTTGCGACGCGTGAGAAGCGTCTCACACGTCCCTTCTCGTTTCTATAAACAACGATAACATTTCAGTTGACTGCAGCTTTAAGACCACTTTCGCTGCAATTTTCCAGCTCGCATTAAATGCAACACGATAAATTAAACAATTTTCCATTAGATTGGCTAATTTTAATAGGCGTAATACTATTACAGTTTTTTTAAGCAATTGCTAAGTAGAAAAAACATCTCAAAACGAGAAGGGACGTGTGAGACGCTTCTTACGCGTCACAACTTTTATACCCGGCACTCAGTACTACATCTGCAACTTAGCGGTTATTTGTCAAAATTTACATTTTTTCTTCATCTGTCATCTACATCAACAACACTACTCACGCCAACACGCTCCTTTAGCTCGCCACCCTCCCCTAGAGACACACTTTGCAGAGTCAGGGCAGAGTCGCGGCAGAGGCAGCGGCAGAGACGTGTCAGGGCAGAGGCCATAAACTGCGCGAAGCAGAGTGCTCAGAGTGCTGCTATAAGCTGCGGGACGGGGTGGGTTTTGGCCACTGAAAATTAATTTCTTCATTGTGGCTATAATAATGATCCAATCGGATTCCAATTTGGTGATCTGATAGATGTAGTCATTTCCTACGAAATGGCGTTTTTAGTTTTCTGTTATCTTCAAAATTGTAGATTTGGGAGGTTTTCGCTCTTTTGCGGGGGCGGAAGGGGCGGGGCTCATTTTTGAAATACACTGGTTTCAGTGTGAGCATACAGCAGTCTGGTGCCAAAATTTGGTGGCTCTAGCTCTTATAGTCTCTGAGAACTAGCCGACAAACAAGACAGACGGACGGACGGACAGACGGACGGACAGACGGACAGACAGACATGGCTCAATCGACTCGGCTATTGATGCTGATTAAGAATAGATATACTTTATGGGGTCGGAGACGTTTCCCTCTGTGCGCTACATACAACCGTTATTCGCACAAATACAATATACCCCATTTACCCTTCGAGTACCGGGTATAATTATAAGGCAGATATTAAATTGAATTTCAATTTCAATTTCAATTGAAGCCCCATCCCTAAGAAAGGAAATCATTTTACCCTTTTTTCCATTCGAGCAAAAAACGTTCATGCCACAAGCTGCATATTTGTGTTTGTACATTCAAGTGTATGTTTGTATGGATGTTTGTGCATAAATGTTGACGATGTCCTTGGTGGTGGCTTAGCGAAGACATTTCACGCTACATAAATCAAAGCTCAACTATCCATACTATGCGGAGTAGAGGCCCGAAAGGGTAAGAGACTTTGTCCGTCTGTTTGGTCTGGCCAAGACTCACTTAACGTAATCTATTTTATGGCATTTTATGGCATTTTACGAGTATAAATGAGCAAACTTAAGCGAGCCAACTTTCGCTATGCATAAGCTAGTGCCAGTGCCAGTGCCAGTGCCAGTGGCAGTGCGAATATAAATCTTTAGGTGTACACACAAATATTTATTCATGTAATTTGTGTGTGTGTGTTTTTTGTTGCCCTTGCAGTAATTTGAATGATAGCAGCTCCGTGGAGAGGGGCGCATCCTTGGGTTGGCAGCATCAGCACTGAGTGCAACACCATCAGCGTTGGGAACGTCTGCAGCATCAGCAGCATCAAGTGCTGGATAAACTTTTCGCTTTCGCCAGCCAACAACCGAGAACGCCGCCGCCGACACCAGCTGCGTTTTTGGGTGGAAATACAATGAAGGTTTCTGATTTCTATCGAGCACATTCCATAAGTCACGTCAGCCCGTGCAAAGGATGAGGCGTCCAAGTGTATATAGGGCATCATCATCAGCATCAAACGCGGCGGCCCAGACCCACAAACGGGCCTCCCTGCCGCCGCCGACACCGCCACAATACACCCAATATCCCCATAGTACTCGTCCGCAGACGACGACGACAACGAGGACGACAACGAGGACGACTACAACGAGCCTAAGTCTCATCCGGCTGCTCGCCGTTGTCTCGGTAATTGGATCGCAGTTTCATTCTGCTCTGGGTAAGTGCTCCAAGAAATTGTTTTAAATATTATTACAGCGAAAAGCACAAGTAATCCCACTGCACAATCAACTGCGCAGCGAGGGCTTGGCTTTTATTTACTTAGGCAATACACAAAGCTGCGCTTCCATTTCAAATTAAAGTCCCATAAACACACAGCCCCGCCCCCCACCCACCCCACAGCACGCCCATGGAACGGTAGGGGGAATTGGCTTTGGCTGTGATTAAGAGGCAAATTTATTGGCTGATCAAACATTTGCTTGCTCGAAATAGTTACCGAGTTAATTCAATATTCAATTAGTGGTTAAAGTTTCTGATAATTTATTTCCAGCTATTATCGTATCGTAGTAGTTTCTACGATATTCCCTCCTACAGCCTACAGCCTACAGCCTACAGCATTCAGCCTCGTGTTGGGAGTGCCGTTAAGTGGCTTGTACATAAATACATATACATATATGTATGCATGTATTTACATACATATGTATGTACATTGATTGGACCGCACAGATAATGTGATTAATAGGCAGCTCGGGCTGTCCCTCCGTGTCCTTCTATGCCTGTCAGAAGAGGTGCCGAATTAAAGCTCATTTCTTATTCATGAGCTTAGCCTTTACTCGAATTAAATATTAACAATCGATGTAATTAAATTTCGCGCATTTCAATTAGTTATGCAAGAGGCAGGAGTACATATTTATGTACATATTCTGAAGCTCTCCCTTGCATCTCTCTCGCCTCAAAGGGTATTCGTTGCGCCCATCAGACGCATTCTCGACTTGGCCGCTCCATTGTTGGCTATTCGCATTGTTTTTTGCAATCATTTTTGGGCCTTGGCTTTGTTAAATGCATTTCGAAATAGTTTTCAATAATTAATCAACTCATCGAAATGTGATTAAGTGCGGCGTGTGGTAGTGGTGCGCCATGATATGTCCTCCACAACGAGCTCTCTCTGTGCATATGTCCACAAAAATGAACTACAATATTTTGTTTACCCACATCAAACGCTAAAAAGTCAATTACTGCCACTTATGGGCATTATTGAATGGCCCCACAAGGCTCGGAAACTACAAATGCATTTTTATTTATCCGCCAAAGGGTTGTAAAGTTCCAAAAATGCTTAAACTAACTTATGTATGTGTGCGGCATTAGGTATTAGAGGCATAAATTAACTTTAGCCGCAGTGCCACAGTTTGGTTGTCAAATGTAAATCGGTTTTTATCAGCGCCCTGCGAGAATTTACGGCAAAACCCTTTTCTGTACCCGTGCGAGTATTCCCCGTGGCACTGCCAATCGCAAACATTTCCCCATCCACCGCTGCTAATAAGTACAATGTAGTTATTGACCAGGTTTTTCCCGTGCATCCACAACCCCCCTCCACAGGCACTGGCACAGCGGCGACCGTCGAGCCGCCGGCAGCCTCAACCACAGCGAGCACCAGCACCAGCAGCAGCAGCAGCAGCAGCCGTCGAGCCGAGAATAATAATTTACTTTTTGATGACCATAATACAACTAAGGCCGTATCATCAGCCGCTGTTAACCCGACAGAAGCGAGCACAACCCTTTACCAGGGCCAGCCCCAGAGCCAGAGCCCGAGCCTGAGCCCGAGCCCAAGCCAGCCCCAGTCGCAGTCGCAGTCGCAGTCCCAAATGCCAACGAAAGCGTCGGACACGCCGCACCCCCCAGCAGCACACTTTGCCGTACCCACAGGACGCAAGCCGAGGCCCAGAACAGCAGCAGGAGCAGCAGGAGCTGTTGTGAAAACACCAGACAGCAGCAATGAGATTAGCCATAGCGCACCAATCAAAAATTTAATTACCAGCCTTGAGCGCACTGGGACAACAGACCTGCTGCTACCGACAACAGTGGCAGTGGCAGAGGCTGTGGCAGCGGCAGTGGCAACACCGAAAAGCGCTAGGAGCACCGTAAAGCAACCCATCGACTCCACACGCTCACGGAACCATTGGACAGTGGGGGGTATGGCCAAAATCCCTGGACGCACAGGCCGCCTGGCCGAATCGTTCACTTAACTTTTACTCTTTTCCTTTCTTTACTTTCGGTTTTTGGTTTTGCCGCAGGGTCCACTGCCCATGAGACGGAGAGGCCACGCACCTTTCGCAGCAAGCACCATCATGAGCACCACTGGGGGCCCTTCTTTGAGGAACCAATCAGTTCGGTCGCCGCCGGCGAGAGCCTCGTCTCCGCCGTGCATCTGTTCACCGAGGCGGTGCTCAATTGTCGCGTAGGCATGCTCAAGGACAAGACAGTAAGTTGGCCACAGAGGCACGCCACAGAGGCACGGAGTCGCAGAGTTTATGGCGTATGCTGCACTCCACTTGCAGGTCATGTGGGTCAGACGCACCACCGAAAAGGTGTCGCTGCTCACGGTGGGCAACGTCACGTACAGTGGGGATCCCCGTATACGCGTCAAGTTCCAGTACCCCAACAACTGGCGACTGCTGATAAATCCCACACAGCGCGAGGATGCCGGTATCTACATGTGTCAGGTTTCCACCCATCCGCCGCGGGTGTTTACCACCAATCTAACCGTACTGGGTAGGCCTCATGGAATCATAAATCATACTTGCAGATGTTTTCCTTATCCATTTGTTTGTGTTTTCCGCAGAGCCCCCACTGAGGATGATCGATGAGCATGAGCGTGATGTGGGAGATCGCTACTACAAGTCGGGCAGCACCGTGGACCTGCAGTGCCAAATATCGCGCAACTTTTTCCAGAAGGAACGCTACAACATACTCAAGACGAGCGATCCTACGACAGCCAAAGCAGTCTCGAACGAGACGGAGAACGAACTAAATCTGATCGGCGACTCAAATCAAACTCAACTGAAACTAACCAGCCAGGAACTGGAGAAGTACTTTACCAAGTTTATTACATGGGCCAAGGACGAAGAAGCACTCCAACCACTGACCAATAAACGCTCAAGGTGCGTTCCAATACTCCCATACTTCCCATTTTCCATATCTCACTTGAAGTTGTGTTTGACTCTGCAGCGTATCTGAAAAATGGCTGACAAGTCGCATCACCATTGAAGATGCAAAGCTCTCCGATAGCGGAAATTATTCCTGTTCCCTCGGCCGACTGTTTACTGTAATTGTCCAGGTGCAAGTACTCACAGGTACGAACATCTCTCACAGTTTTTGTTTATTCAAATTGAATGAATGATCCTGATCCGTATCTCTTTTAGGGGAATTACCCGCTGCTGTCCAACACAACGTGGCGACCAGATCCAAAGGCTTGTGGTGTTTCCTTCTTATGCCTATTGCTCTCCACTTTGTACTTCGCAGACGACATCTGGGACACTAGTATGACGAGTGCCCAAAGATGATGGAGTGAAGAATGCAGATTGAAATGAATTGGAACACATTTGATTGGCACTTGATTCAACACAGACACGGACACACAGCCACAGCCACACATACACACAGTTTACTTAGTAAATAATGTATGTAATACTTTCAGATAACTTTCATGTGTGTGTAACAGACCGACAACTTGTCCAAACCAATATTCATATAAACAATAGGATTTTATATATCAATTTACATGACACTCTCACTTATGTATGTCAGAATCCCCCTCTCTGTCTCTCCCCTAAGGGTTTCCGTTCTTCTATATGAAACTTCGATGTTTTTGTGTTTCATCCTGCCCAACCCTACCACAAGTAATACTCGAAAATACTCCAATGTATTAGCTTTATTTTGAAGAACAACAAACACAGCCTTTGGGTATGACATTTTGTACAAATTCAGTGAGCTTAAATGATCATTCTTTAGATTATTGTTTTTCAGTGTTGTTGTTTAGTTTCTTGTGATGTTTGCACTTAGTTATAAATCATACAACAAAAAAAAGAGTAAAGGTTAAACGATGTGATTTTCGTTCAGTAATTATGTAAATATTGTAAGATTGGTAAGGTAAATGCATAATTTACAAATGTTTATCCTTATACGGCTTTGATTATTGTTCTCCTCTCACAAATCATGTTGATTATGTATAGTTAAATCCTTGTAACTAATCGGGAGGCAATCTACTAGGATCAATGCGTACCATGCCAATCCCCAAAAACGAAGAAACAAAGAAACAAACAAACAAATATTGTTAAACTGACGTCACTGTGTAATTATTATTGAATGAGTAAATCAAAATACTTTCAAATATACGAACCATTAATATAAATTAACGTACGCAGAACCCCGTTGTTGCAGTCCTCTCTTTTATCTAACTGAATTACTGGCATTCGTGGGGCTCCTAACAGCTTAAGATTGTAAACCAAAACATTTCACGCATCTGGCTGCTGTTTGAATTGCAATTGGCGCGCGCTTTGTGCATTTCGGAGCGGCTGCGATGGTGCAAAGTGGTCCACTAGATTTAGCCAAGATCGGTATGGTGGTAAGAGTCTGTCACAGTCCCAGTTCAGGTGTCTCAGGACAAATATTAAACATTGTTTTTGAACGGATTCAACAAGAATGTGTTGCTCCTTGTATGGAGGACTCCACACGCAAGAACAATACTGCAGTGTAGTGTTTCAGTTACGAACGGATCGTCAAACTCTTTTGACCAACGCTTAATAAACGCCAGGACTCCCTTATGGACTCCCAAAATGGATATCAATAGCTTGCTTTCAAAAAAGAGACAATATGCGGTGCACGGCGGGGAAAGGTCATAAGTTTGCACTTAGAATGGTTCAAGAAAAGTAATACATCACGTTCAAGTTGTAGGGGAGTATGCAACAACCAGTCGGAAAGGGAAAAACAAATTTTAACGGCAGATGACATTGAGTGCAACAGAGTGCAAAATAACTTGAGGCAGGTCGTTCACAAACAGGTTGAATTCATGCATAATAGTGTGCTCAGGCCATGGGCCATGCAGACGGTTCCAAAGCTCTGGATACAAGAGAATTGGGAAGAACAATTTTGAATGATGGTATGTTACGCTTTTGTCCTAGCCCCATTATGTTTTAAGGATAGAAGAGCTGCCCCCAAACCACTCCGAGCTTATTATAATATTTACTTATGTTCCTTTTTCCTTTCAGAAAACAATATAATTATATTCTCGTATCTTTCTTTTTTAAATAATTATCAATGTTATCAGCTAATATACATGGTGTCACTTTTAATAATTTACATACATTTACATACTAAAGACAAAGCTCCCGTGCTTCCAGAGGGGGTTATTTGAATGAAAAATTCAAATACAAATTTGTAAAATATAAGGTCAAAAGATATACAATCCAATAAAAAAGAGTATTTATAATAAGCAAAATTGATTATTCAATCGGATTAAATTGTTGTTTCAGTGGTGAAAGTCTTTGCAAGCTAGTAATATCAAATAGAACATCAAAATCGAGGAATCTGATCTAAGACTACGGCATATTTACGGTATATTTTGAAGATGCAATGGTATATTTACGAGGCCCTCACGGTATATTTTATCGATAAATCCGCGGTCACACTGATCGTACCAGTCCAAAACACCGTATAGCAATTTTTTTATTTTATTTTAAAGTTAACTTTTCCTTTAGATAGTAGTTTGATTTACGAAAAATATCGCAGCAATACAACAAGTGGGTTGTGCTAGTGTGCAACAGTTGGCTTCTGCGCTGCCTCCCTCCGACCTTGGGGACACCCACCACACGACAACACGCACAGAACTGCAATCACATTAACTATGGAAATAGTCCGAACACAGATAAATTCCACCGGACATACACCGGGACAGGGACTGGGACAAGAGGACAACCCACAATCCCATCTCGTATTATCGATGGGAAAAAGGCAATTGTTGTCGCACTTGTTAGCGCTCAGTCGGTCTGACTCTGACTTCACCTTGACTAAAGTACACACGACGCGGCAGGGAGGCAGTGCAAAAACAGAAAATGAACACACACACACACACATTAATGATAACGGTAGCAGCACAAATAATATGCAACTGATTTCCCACAGTTTTCATATCACAATCAACGCTTGCATCGCTGCATAATTCGGCCAAATCAAATCGAAAATGTTGAAGCTACGTAACATTCTGAGTGTCGGCAATAACAATGGCCACTCCGCTGTCCGGTAAGCTTTATATATTATAGGTATAATTAAATATAAATACATGTATGTATGTATGAATGCTCATATGTATATTCCAAACATACGCAGCTGTATATGCATATCAAATGGCATGCTTTTGTCTGGACTAAAAGACGTAAATTAATAGATGCATTGAAACACAAGCGCATAAAGGAAAACTCTCGTGGGCGGACAACCCACAAAGGTGTCAAGAGATGCATTTATGTACATATATTTATGTATTCAGGTTGTTTCTTTAGACAATCGAATGAGTCTGCCAGGAAGGAGCTAATTGAAACTAACTAAAACTAATTAAAATACAATCTCATGCGGCAAAAAGCCATCCCACCACATAATTGAATATCTGAAGATAAGATTTGGCATACAAAAGAGTCTTCTTTCATTCGGAATATCTGCCAAAGAACCCTTTTTATAAGCAAATAATTCCATTCCATTCCAATGAGTAGACCAAAGTTCTCTGGCTGATTGAGTTTTCGGCTTGGCTAATCTGGTTAAAAGGTTGATACACACTTATAAATACACAAAGCTAGATAGTAGTATCCAACTGTTTGGTTTATTTGATTTATTTGTATTGGTTTTACTTGTTCCAGATGGATTTCGACGACTGCAACCTGCAGGGAACTGGATTCATGGTTCTCAAAGTTGCTTGTAAGGAAAATCGAGCCAACCAAAGAGGCTCACAGTCGCATGCTGAGCGACAAGGAAATCATCTATGCATTGCATACGCATAACGTACGACCCGACTCGATGAGCGCCTATCTGAACAACTAGTGAGTAGTGGCATTCCCAGATAGCACCATTATTAACAATTGACCCAGTAGCGAGTAGTACTTTTTCCATTGGACTACTCCAAAGGTTACGCCACAAATCTTGTCTCTGGTTGCTTTTGTTGCTTGTCAGCCATGAGTGCGCCTATCAACAGTTTTCATTGAATTCCTTCTTGCAGCAAAACAACTGTGTCTTTAATGAACGAAAAAAAGGCAAATCTTTCGTGCAATTTGGTGGCATCATGGAGCGTGCAGGTGGGCGACATGGATCAGTGTTTGCATTTATGGAAATACACCGGTGGCTTTGAGAAAATCGATCAGGCCAAAGAGGATCTGTGGAACGATCCAGAGTACCTGAGTCTAATGCAGGAGCGTTCCAAGTTTCTGCGCTCACGCCATCTACAATACCTGTTGGCCTTCAGCTACTGGCCGCAGATTGCCAGCCGTTCCGGCAAGAATATCTACGAAATGCGGTACCAACAACGCACACACAAAAACATCAAATGAAATGAAATTGTAAACTTCCAAATGCCATTTATTTTGTTGCAGCTCATATCGATTGACGCCCGGCACCATGATTGAATGGGGCAACAACTGGGCACGTGCCATCAACTATCGCAAGCATAACAACGAAGCATTTGCTGGATTCTTCTCGCAGATTGGCAGGCTTTACAATGTGCATCACATCTGGTGTATGTACAACCACCATATATTCAGACGGAAGCATTAATAACCCAATTCTTGTACTTTAGGCTACAAATCGCTGCAGGACCGCAAGGAGACCAGAGAGGCCGCGTGGCGTTCCCCTGGCTGGGACGAGTGCGTCGCCTATACTGTGCCACTGATACGAGAAATGCATTGCCGCGTCCTCGCTCCCACTGAGTTTTCGCCCTCACAATAAGTATGGGCCAGCAATACAAATCCAAAGCGCATCAGAGAAAGGCGAGTGTCTCGTTTCCAACACAATCGATCTGATCCGAAATGCTGTGAAACATCATCCACTGATCCAATGTAATGTTGCCGCTTCCGCTCGCTTTTAGTCGTTGTACATAATGCCATCATACATATGCATATGTATGTTTACAATATGCATTAATTTTAGTTTTCTCTAGTATCAAATAAGAACAGAAAGTGTGCATTTTACCCATAAAAAAACAAACAAAGTACGATCCTCTGTGTGTGCCTGCCCCCACCACATACCAATATTGAATTTAACCAAAAAGCGAAAAGCAAACTTCGTTTGTAATACTTTAAAAACTATAATAAAAGTTTTATGGGAGTGTATATTGTGAAACGAGCATAGCGCAAAATAATTTGCATTTAATTATAAAATTGTTTTTTGCCTCAATTAATCGTTATGAGCATGCTATCCATCCAAAATTCAAATAAACTGCTATGATATGAACATCAAAAATTAACCAATTCGCTGCGCAATGCTGAGGCTTGTGCTGTGGGATTGATAGTCATGACAAACTGTGGCACCTCGCCTTGCTGATGATCCTTAAGTTTCAATCAGTTTACTAAAGGCTAGCTATCTTATCGTGACATAAAACACGTAAATTTACAGCACAATGCAGACAATTTTTACAAGATGTACTTGATAATGTTCTGTCGGACATGCCCCGCTCTTTGGGGTGATCAAAAAAAATAAATTAAAGAAATGTTTTCGCTAAACTAAATGCTGTGACATTGGTATGGTAGGTTGTATGTATGTGGGTTATTGTAATGGTAATACTGTGTATAGCAACACACACTGGAATGAAGTCTGCAAAGGGGAAATGGAGCTCCTACTTATCCATATTCAAGATGCTACTTGGGCTCGGTTTCCATATCCTGGCCCAAGTAGTACAACTGTGTTGCTTAAAATATTGTAGTATTTTGTTAATGAGATCATTAATTATTGACTAGACTGTTCAGCATGCAGACGCACAGTCCTCAAGTGCTTCTTGCCGCACAGATGCTGTTGAAGGGTCGTCGCATGGTTCATGAGCTTCTTGCAGGGCTCGCAGTAGTAGCCGCCGGTTGGTGTGCGGTACATGGATTGGTCCGCAGCAGACAACTCCTCACCCAGACTGGCCGCAATCGATCCTTCGCAGGCGTCGGGTGCCGAGTCCATTTCTATGTCCGGCTCCATGCTCATTTTGCGTAGATTCTTTTGGTGCTTTGCTCCCTTCACGTGCATTTCCATTTGCCCTGAAGATGTAACCTTAATTTGGCAAAGACTGCACTCCACTCTGCGACTAGCCTCAGCGTTCTCTTCGACTATAGCTGGACGATTTGCCTGATTAAGTGTTAGGGCCTGGGGCTCCTCCGCGGGCAGCTCCGAGCGCGTTATGTCGTTGAGGAAGGATAAATCCTTAAGTTTCGTATCTGTGCGCACCCAATCGCCACCGGATGTGTCCGATGTCCGCGAGAACTTGGACTCTACCAATTTGTGCTTGCGGCCGCCATAGTGCTGACGGGCGTGGGACGCAGAGCTCAAGGACAGATCGCACACTTTGCAGTGGTACGCAGTGGTGCCAATGCGACCGGGTGTCATCTGAAAGCCACGCTCCGGATAGGTCTTGGTGATCCATGCGGCCACTTGGCGATCGTGTCCCCGGGAGTAGTAGTGGTCCTCAGCGCTCTTGCACGATGTCATCGTTGCCTTGCACAACTCACAGCGCATTGGCTTGATGAGGACGTTCAGCTCGTCGGGGTAGCCGGCATGGCGACCCAGAAAGTAGTTCATTTCGTTTCCATCCACATCCATGGCATTTTCGCTAACCGTCGGCTCGCCGGCAGAATGTTTGCGCTTCCTTGGGCGCGCTGTGGTGGTGGCTCCAGGGCCAGGGACCAGAACACCTGCAAGGGCCATTTCCTGGTCCCCGAGCGCAACAACTTGATTATTGCTACCGAACGCCATGAGTGTCACAGAACTGTCCACGGTCTCTACTTGCGATGCGTTTGTCGCCAGTTGTGGTATTTGTGCATTAAAACTCGAATATTCGGCTGCATTTCAGACACAAAAATCAAAACAAAAATAGACAGTTAGAGATGTCAATGATATATCGCATCTGCATGTATCGACAATCGCATTCGCTGATTATTTTAACAGTTGCCCGAAAAATTGCAGATGCCTTTTCGTTGCTCATTTTTAAAAAGCTCTCTAAATAAATATAGATAGCAAATAAACAGCAAGACTGTGGGACGTCCCCATCATGTTATACCCACACACATACATACTATTACGCAAGCTGCGTGCACCGCTTCAGGGCGGCTTCCCTGCCATAATACAAGCAAACAGAATATTTGTTCTTCAACCCATCGTTTATTAGAATTTATTGTACGAGTAAAAATGAAATTCTAGTCATTTAGTTCTCGGTCAATGAACGGATGATGTCCGAATCTCCAGGATCGGTAATGGACAGGGTGCACACGCGGAAGTATTTACCGCAGGCGGTGCCCAGCTCAATGTTGGTGCCGCTGTAGTGCTGAACCTCGGTCTTGGCCAACATGGCGTAGTACTCAATCTCGGACTTCCTGCAAAGGCACAAACCAAAATATATTAGTCATCAAGGCCAACAATTTCAGAATCCACAATTCGAGCGTCAATACAATCAGAAAGAGTCTCTAGTAATAAAAAGATTCGTCAGGGCAGTCGGAATTACAGAATCATCACGTGTGTGTGTGTGTGTGTTTAAATATCAAATATGTTCAGTCTTACCCCAAGCAGGCGCAACATGTGCGTGTCGTTAGTGAAACCACGTGGAGGGGGCAGTAGCAAGCAAATCTCTGTTTTTACAGTCGCTTGCCCCTGCCGCTTGCGCTGGTTGAGATGATATATACTACTCCATAGTTTCCATCAATTTCACTTGATTGAAATCATATTTCTCAGTCAGCATTAAGCAAGACTCCATATGGTTCCAACAACAGCAACGCGTAGCTGTTCATACATACTTGGGTGCAATGGAAATCTACTTCTCGGTAGCATTCTCACCTCAGGGCGGGCGTGTTGCTGGCAATAAGCACCAGCTTGGCCTTGCCTTGACGCAGGGTCTTCAGCGTCTGCTTGTAGCCGAGGCAGTATTTGCCAGACTTCATCACCAGCGCCAGACGCGCGTTGGTGCTCTCCAGCGCCTTTTTCTATAAACAAAACACAAATGCAGCGATCAGCACAGATGCACAAAAACATTTTCATTATTTGTCACAATTACCTGTTTCTTTGGGGCAACCATTTTGAAGATTTAAATCAAAGAAGCGACTGAGGATATATCAACTATTAGAATTTTTTAGACCAGCAAATTTTCGACACACCTACCTTGGTCAAGTGACAGTGGCAAAAGAAAGAGGCAGATACCGGAAACGCGGTCTTGTCATCGGTGCGGCACTTCAGAGTTGCTGGGTCCACATCGATAGTTGGCAGAGATGCGTTTACCGTGCGATAGATGTTTTACTCCCATCCCAATTCCAGATCTCTCTGAATGCTTCAGTACGTTTTGGTGGTTCACACTACTGGCGCCACCTTTCTAGTTCTAATATGTGCGAAAGATGTGTCCACTTATCTTCACAACTTCTCATACATGATTTGTATATGCGGAAAGCTGTTGCACTCAGTATAAAGTAGTGCAGAAATACATGGCAATGCAAGACAAAATACATTTTAAAAAATAAATAGCGCCAAAAATATCGTGCCGATATCTAATCTCGAATCGAATATGGAATCGTATCGAATATAATGTATATCACCACATCAATATATCGATATAATATCAACAAAACTATTGTTAACATCGATATGATCTTCCAGCTGTAAAGCGAGCACATTGCCTTTATTTCAATAATAAATCTGAAAGAAATGCATCGCAGGAAGACCGCAAAGTCAATAAATAAACCACCGCCAATTCAGGGACCAGCAAAGAAGCCGGTGGTGGCGACGTCGGCTGAACCGGGCCCGGCATTAGACGGTGAGAGCGTCATTCAATTCGAGCTGGAGCTCTGCTGGTGTGTTCAGCAGCTACAGACAGCCCTTGACGGCGGCAAGCTGAGCCAAAAAGTTGGTAAGTCACTGCGGAAATATAAGTGTGGGCAATAATAATCTAAAACCACCATTGCAGCCGAAGATACTGCCAAGAACCTTAAAATTCTGACAAGCCAAACGGCGCCACTCATCAAGAAGCGGCAGGTGATGAAGCTCTCCATGGGAGATTACCGTTCCAAGATGCAACAGGAGGAACGAAAAATGATGCTAGGTGAGACACAACTATACAGTTTAAAACAAAAGTACACTTTCAATCATACATATTTGTGTGCTTCCCTTCTGTTCCACAATGTACTTGCGTCTCTTTCCAATCTGTGTTACCGCTCATTTTGATGGAATTCATCTTCTTATATTGCAGCATCCAAGCAAATAAAGTTCACACCCTCCGCTGACACAAATAAAAAGTCCAGCTTTGTGAAGAAGTCGGCGCTTCTAACATCCGGAAAGGATTTTCGCTTTGAATTTGCCCTGCCCACCGCTACCGATACTAATGAGACTGCTCCAGAACCCGCCCAGCAGACGGCATCCCACCCACAGTCTGATCTCTCATCGCTTCGCAGCAGCCTGCAGCAGGAGAGCACGGGAAGCCAGTTTAAGTTCAACTTTACCATCGCGGATGACCATGCGAACGACATCAACTTTAGTGGCCTAAAACTGAACAGTTGATTGAAACTTGAATAAACTAAATCCTACCATTATGCCTGTGAGTACAGACTTACTGGGTGCATTAAACGCAAGTTTGCGATTCTTAAATACATTTATTAAATACCAGTTTTAGACAACGCTCGAACTTCGACGTTTTATACAATAGAATTTTAAAAACTTACTCAAGAGTATTTCGGATCTTTCGATCAGCCAGAATATGCCCCACAAAAACCCTTACAAGTTTATGCGAACAGCTGCCATGCACTTACGCAAATATATTTCCGCTACGTTCTCCCTTTCGTGGTTTGTCTTGCACAGTAAAACAGTAAATACAACAGCAAATCCGGTGCGATTGGGTGTGTGAGTGATGAATACAACCCGAAAGACAGCGAATACACCACCCAGTACATTTTCGTCATGGATGGTGTCTTCCCACAACGCGCTCTCTCTTTTCGGGGCGTATCTCAGTACTTTGCGCGCTGTGTGAGCAAACTTTCGGGAAGAAAGTTTTGCCAAAGGTGTGAAAAATTTTTCGCTCAAATTCGGTTCGCTTGATTTGTGTTCCTAAAGACGCTATAAAAGACAACTATGGATAAATGCAACTCAAGTGCAGTTAGAAGAGACCAATAAAATCTGCGAGAATCATTTTGATGAAGACGATTTTCATTATGCATCCGACAGCAAGGCAAAGCGCCGGCGTTTGCTGCCAAACGCAGTCCCTCAAAGAGAGAAATACTTATACGCAGAAGAATTACCCTCTGCTGTCGGACATAATGTCTGCAAACGGAAAATGATCTGCTTGTAAAAAAGCTGCTGACTATGGAAACGTTGGCAGCATCCCTTAAAAATGTATTCACCGAAAAGCAAATCAGTAAGCTGGAAAATGGAGGTGTGCGGGTATGTTGGAGCTCGGAGGACATTTCATCAGGCATTTGTCTTCATTCTGCTGGACCTAGGGCTTATAGGCATCTCCTCAAAAGGGTGTTTCCATTTCCCTGCATTTCCACACTGTACAAATGGTCGCAAACGGTGGAGATAAACCCTGGCCCGTTAAACTTCATATTTGAACTCATGGAGGCAGCTGTTGACGGGGAAAATGAGGACAAACTGTGCGTGCTGTGTTTCGATGAAATGAAAATACGAGTAGCGTCGACCACAAAGCCGCGAATCTATGTACAAGTGGCAATGGCTCAGGGACTGTGGAAATCCTGGAAGCACCCATTTATTACGATTTTGACAAACCCATGACAATGGAAACGCTACACATGCTGATCAAGAAGCTTTACTCTGCTCAATATAATGTTGTGGCAATGGTGTCCGATAGGGGAGCCGGAAACTTGAACTTATGGGCTCAGCTTGGAATATCAACAGGTACGAAGTAACGAACAAAAACATCATTGTGTGACTTTTATGAATACGTATTTTATTTCAGAACATCCACTAATCCACAAATGAAAGTTTTTGTATTTGCCGATGTGCCTCAACTGGTAAAGCTAATGAGGAACACTTCCTAGACCCTGGGCTGGTGGTAAACGGCAAAGCAATATCCGCTACAACAATAAAGCAAGCGATGAACCATGAACCTCTACTTCTGAATTGCCAATTGCATGGAAAATAACGGAGGACCACTTAAACGTGAATTCCAACGGAAGTCCAAATACTAAATTGGTCACTCAATTGTTCTCCAGCAACTGCGATTGGATGTAGAAAATGCCTGTGAAACATATTTAATGTTAAACTGTCAATAGCCAACTCGATTCCGACCAAGCAACCGTTTGGTAAGTCTCCAAATGAGCAGCGTAAAGTGCTCAGTGAGATGACTGCAATCATGTCCACCCCGATAGTGCCGAATTCCAATCAAAAACTTACCTTTCAAAAGGGTGTGATTGTCAGCAATACGTCGTTGGATCATTTATTTCAATATGTAGACACAAAGTATGGCATGGAAAACGTGATAACCAGCAGAATATCGCTGGACTCTTTAGAACAATTTTTCGTAGATCTTCGGTCAAAAGCCGAACAACATGACCAGCCAGTTCAAAGGAATTTAAATGTCAACTTCGGCAATATTTATTAGCTAATGGTGTATTTAAAATTTCTTAAATGTATTATGTGTTTTGTTTGAAAAGTGTTTGTACCTTGAATGTTTGTACATATTAATTTATACACAGATTTAGGTGAGCGAGAGAATGCTTATACAATTAAGAGTTTAAAACTTTTGCTTTGAATTTAACTGTTGAAAATGTTAAAGTTTAAAATAATTCAGAATATGTGATACCGAATCCTCTGATAAGTCTTTAAAATTGTTTATTAGATTACTTACGTGTCTTAAGCAACTAATAAATGACAGATGGCAAACTGTGCCACTATGTCACATAACTCGGCAAACATGGCTAACATTAATAGGAAGCGCACCGATGAGCTCTGCAAACTCAGTAGGAGTAGGTGCAGCTCAGTCATACGCTCCCTTACGGGAGCGTGGAACACCTGTTCTGCTCCTGCCCGGCTCTCAGTAGAAGGAGACTCCAATACTTGGGCGCTCCTTTTCTAAATGACATTTCGGACATGTCTACAATCAGTCCCAGACGGATCGCAGGCTTCATAAGGGCATCCGGATGGGATAATGGATAAAATAGGGTCTCACGAGGGAGAAGGGAACGAAACATGCGGTATCACAATGGGCCGAAACCGGCCTAGGTGTGTCGGGTCTCTGACAACCCCGACAGCCGCCTCAACCTAACCTAACCTACTTACGTGTCTTTTTGGTAAAGCAGCGTGGATATTCATAAGAGTAGTAGGACGAGACGTGGGGTAGATAAAAAATGCAGGCATATGTATTCGAATAATACGATAATCTTTATTCTATTAAAGGTAATATGAAAAATACTCATTATGGAAGTTATATTTTTTACTATACATAATACATATACATATATATTACATAAATTACCTCTATGCTTATGTACACACGTAGGGGGTTTCTGTTCTTTTTGAATTGATTGAATACTCGTATTTGTGTACTGGGTATAGGATATACATACATACATACACATTTATAGCACTTTAAATTCAATATATTGTTTTTGTCTGTCTGTCTGTAGGACCATCTGTCTGTTCATCGTTATTGTATTGTGTTCACTGATATGCATTTTATTTAATTCGAATTTTCATTGTTTATTCTTTTGCTGTTAGACGAACGACACGATACAGCAATCATACGCGAGCGATATGGCAATCAGTACGAGATAGCACGATAACTTATTGGAGTCGAAGTTTAGAACATAATTATAGTCGTACATATGTATGTATTGTGTGTGTATTTGCACACAGTTAAATGTAAATGTAAATGTAAATTTAAATTTATTGCACTCTTCTACGTACTCATTGGTTTCCGCCATGTATGCAACCCTCAACGAAAGATGACCAATTGCCAAACTTAAATCACATTATTTTCCATGTCCATTGCTGATTTCACTTAGGCATAAAATTCATACATATGTAGATATACATATGTATGTACTCGTATATTGTACGCATATATGTAAGAAACTAGACATTCATTCAAAAATACATCTGGTACATATCTCAGTATCTATGGGAATGCCTACGGCGCAGGCCCCTCCTATACGGTACGGCTACGAGTATTTGGATTTTGTTATGCCGAAACATATAGTACGCATATGGTACATATTGAGCTTAATTTGTGGCGATGATTGTTTCCCCGCCATTGTTCCAGGAATACATATCCATACAATACATACAATCCCCAATCTTAGAGCCTGGGATCCCCACATTAGTCAGTGGTTGTGATGTCTGTGTGTTTGTGTGTGTGTGGGTAGGTAGATAATGCACATTTAGATTTTTGTTTGGAAAAGAAGCGTATCAATTGAACAAGTTACCTAAAAATATACAAAAGTTACATCCAACATTCATAAAAGAATTTTGTCCTCTAGCTACTTATCCAGATAACGATACCTAAACACCTTATAGACGACCAGTGGCTGTAATATAATTTAATTTAGTTTGCTTTGCTTTGCTTTGCTTTGGGCTTGTGTTTGCATTTGGGTAGTTAGGGAGTGGAGTTCTTTCTCTATGCCTGTATATAGAATTTTGTTTGGGAGACATACGCACACATACGCATATACTTAGAAACATATCTGAGGTATAAAAAAACAGTTATTATTATTATTATAATTAATATGTATTTTGCTTTTCTGTTGTCTGTTCATTTAGTTTTGTTTTGTGGTTCTCTCTTACCTACAAATTGATTAACACCAATGTTGCTCTTTAGTTTAGTTAGTGAGTTGCTTCCTACTACCATCTTGACAGATCCGAACTCTAGATTCCTATGAGTGTGTGTGTGTGTGTATGTGTGTGTGTGAGTGTTTCCATATTGTAAAATATAGTGTATGTAATTTGTATATTTTGTAGTATCTACCATGATGATTCCGTTCCTATTCCTACTCCTAATCCAGTTGCTGTTAAGTGTCTTTCAGATACAATTCGGATCTGATCTGATCTGATCTAATCTGATCTTGACTTAGCTTAAGGTTCTCAAGTTGGTGGACATCGACATCTAAATAGGTATGTATGTTCCGCTAGGTATGGATCTCAGTATCTGTATATCTGCATCTGTGCCTTACATTGGTATCACAATCACAATAGAAAAGTGCCTAAGCAAGCGATCAGTATTCTCTTACATATGTATTCTATATATATTTATTATTACTATTGTATTCTATACAACTCTGCCACCCTCTAGCCGGGCAGAGGGGGAGAAGTGAGAGTTGGGGCCATATCCATATCATTTTGTATCTATACAGCTTATGGCATGTGGGACATTTGTTAACATTATGTGTTCTTTTCGCTATTAACTTTACGAGTATGTATGTACATCGAGAAACAGACATTGCTTTGTATAATATTGTACATTCAGAATGGAGACATGCATATACCACATACATATACATATACATATATATATTGAATCTTTATACATATATATATAAAAGTAAAAAAGTTGTTGCCTTTTCTGTTTGTGTTCGTTTTTGGTTTTGATAGTTTTTGGATAGCTTCTAATATATCTAAAAACAATGTCCCGTGTCCATACGCTCTTTCGGTTTCGTGTGTCAAATGGGGCGATGCACGAGTGTGATGTAAGTATGTATGTATGTATGTATGAAGGTACTTAAGCACTACTATGATCAGAATTCAAAAGCAAGAAATCAGCAATTCGTTGACCCCTGTCGTCCGTTGCAGTGGCTCCCAGTGTATTCCTGGTCCGCACGGATTGTTGAGGGATGAGCGAATTGCAATTGAAGCTTATCATTAATTCTGACTTTGATTCTGGTTTGATTTTTGACTCTTGATCGTGATCACAGTAGCTGTAGTTAGAAGCTTCTTTAAGGTACTTTAAATGTTTCATTAAATTTCCGTTTGTCAGTGGTAAGTTTTGAGATACACATATCTGTGGGATGTGTAGGTACATATTATTCGAATACATTTTTTCAAAATGTTTAAAATCTTGCCGCTGTCCTCCTTTTTGTCGCTCTACTCTCTGCATCACTGCTCCCATCCTTTGCTCATTCTCAGTTGTAACAAAATGTAAAAAATATTTGCATAAATTACAAATACTACTTAACAAGATCTTTTGTTTAGATGTAATATATGTACATGCATATATGCAGTGGCATTATCTCTAAGGTTTGTGTCTGCATGTGGGAGAGAGTACTTCTTATACACATATTGGATGCATGTCTGTCTATCAGTTTGTTCTTTGTTTGTTGGTTGGTTGGTTGGTTGGTTTCTTGTTGCCCCTATCTTCATCTACTTACACATTAATCTATGTATATAATATATATAGATATTTCCATTAAACCATTATTCAATATACATCAAGAGGTGTCAGCCATTAAATTCGGGAGAAGGAAAATGATACACCCATTACAAACATATCTGTATATCCGATGAGATATTTACATCAATCATTTCTATGTGTATTCGTGTTTCGATTGGGGGATTTTTCTTTCAAATGGAGGTTAAATAAAAATGCTCATTTGGTTTTTGTTTTGCTTTGATTTTGTTGGTTTTGTTGTTGTGTTTCTTTTGCAACATTTCGCATTCGTTTGTTTGTGTTTTTGTTTTGTTTTGTTTTGTTTTGAAAATTAAAGTAAACATTCATACTATATAGCACAAGGTATTCTTCACGTAAGCCCATATAAAAAGTATAAAATTGTTTTTTACTTTACTTGATTTATCAAAAATTACAAATGTTCATATAAAAATAGATATACATACAATATAAAAAAAATATGAAGTCAAATAGTAATACATACAGTATAACACACAAATGAAAAGAGTTCTTTATAGTACTTATATTTTGTTTTTGTTTTCTCTTTTGGTTTATGCCCTTTTACCTTCAGGACCTCTGCTACGTGTGGTCGAGCGTCCGAGGTTTTCATTGCTTGCATTTCCGTTCCTTTGTGGATAATGGCTTATGGTTAGAGTCAACGATCCACTGCATTGGGTGGACTAAAGTTGGCTTGGATAACTCGAATGGTTGGGGTCCAATATTCTAGGGATCTCCTTGCATCGTATCATTCAGCTCGCTAGAATATCCCAACCACTTACAGTCGGTAGGTTACAGTCGAAGGGGTGCCACAAACGTTTGTCGAGTATCTGGGAGTGGTGATCTTCGGGCTCATTCGAAATTGATCGCTTCCCAAGACGCACAACGTTTGCATGGCTCATAATGGGTTGGGTATGCAAGTTTCCACTTCATTCCTCTTCGTTTTCTTCTTCCACACCTCTTCTTGTTGATATCAAAAATGAGCTTATCTCTTAGTTTAGAACTAATTAAAAACTTAATGTCAAAAGTTGATCCAGTTGATGGATACTTAAATATATGCATGTACATATTTATGTATAACAATTAAAAAAAATTAGTTTGAGAAATTCTATAGGATTTCCTTTTATACATGTTTTGTTTTATGCTTTCTTTTATGTTCTGTTGTTTGTTTTAATAGCGATGCACGCCTATGGCGGCCACACACCTGTGTCTGTGTCTGTCTCTGTCTCTGTCTCAGTGTCTGTTGTGTTTCTGTGCAGATCTTATACATATATGCAGCTATATATGTATATATACTCTAGGCATTTCAGAACAAAGAAACTTCATTTCGAATTGAATAACAAAATATAAATAGTAGGTATATATGTACATATGTATACCTGTCCGTATGGGCGCTAGTTAGAACTCTCTCATAAATAGGCCCATGCACAAAGTGTAGGTTTGCTCTATCTACGGGTATGTCTTTCGGTATGTGGTAGGTATATTCGTACCTACGAACGAGCGTCGTAAAAAATATGCATTTATACAATTTCCTATCAGTAGGGGTGGCCATCCTACACAGTCTGATTGAATGGGTCTAGGGGTATAGATGACTATCGTAAATGGTTAGGTCCGTCATCTGTATACCAGAGCTTTCCGTAATTATATATACAACACAAACGAGAGGTGTACACAATCCAAAATGTTTATAGCTAAACGGATCCTATTCCTTGAACTTTTTGTTTGAATTGAAGGGTCTTTCTTCTATTTGTGGCTCAAAATGTTGTAACAATTGGATCGGTATGGTGCCTGGCTCCCTGGGGCCAGTCAGACCCAATAATTAACTCTATATATATAACTATGTGGCGGAGCTTTCGTTTAAAACTAGATTCTATTGTTCTGGCTCTTTAGTTATCGGTCGGTCGGTCGGTTCTACGCTCTCGGTGTTGCCGCTAGGCCCGGGGTTGGTATGTCTCTGTCTATTTCGGTGTTTGTTGCTGATCACTGATCTAGCGGTTATTGTGGCTAGAGGCTGAAGGGAGGCCTAGTTGGCCACCAGCAGCTGCTGATAAGACGATCCAGTGCCGTAAAACGAGTTGATCCCATCAATCAGATTGGTGGACGATGAGGACTCTGTCTGCTGCTGCTGCTGCTGATTGACACCCGGGCTGGCCGGTCCGGCTGTGGCTGCTGTGTCTACAGTGGTGGCTGCAACAGCAGCAGAATTTTGGTTAGGCATCGCAGCCACTGGTGGTGTGGCAATGGGACTGTTGTCTGGGGAAGAGTCCCCAGCCCCAGCCCCAGCCCCAGCTGCGACGCCAACTCCGACTGATGCTGCTCCCACCTCATCGATGTTACACTGATCTGCCTCGAGGCCATATGTGCAGCTCTCGTTGTCCATTTGTCCGCCTAGCTGCTGCTGCTGGGACACATGCTGGCCGTTGGGATAGTAGCAAGCCTCCATGTAAGTACTGTACTTGGCGCCACCACCCACGGGATTGACATGTGGATGCCCGGCAAACATGGCCATGTTGGCATCGCCGTTGAAGTGTGACTCGTAGAGATTCCGCTGGCCATTGAACGGCGGATATAGGCCCATCACCACGCCGGGATAAAAGAAGTGATCACCGGCTACAGCTCCGGTGGCCATTTGGCCGCCCAGAGCCAGTGGATTGGGCGAGATCGAGCGTGCCGGCGACACAGGGTCCAAGGCGGCATAGCCCTGGGACGAGACGACCCCATGGCCGTGATGCATTTGCTGCTGTATGGCTCGCTGCTTGATGTAGTTCGAGAACTCTGTGGGCGACATGCGGTAAGCGCTGCTGCAATGAATAAATGGAATAAATGTGGATGGTATGGCATAAGTGGCAAGAGCCTTACCTGCTGGCGCGCTTCGAGCTGGTCTTTAGCTTGGTGCTGCCGAATTTAGTCTGGGCAAAGGTGGCTGTCGTGAAGGTTAATGGCGCCTGTGGTGCCCGTTGCAAGTACGCCGAGGCTGTGCCCCCAGCTGAAGAATTGCCGTGCGGCGGAGCCTGAGTTGTCTGACCCTGTGCCTGACCCTGAGCCGTAGCCGAGCCAGTGGACGAGCCGGAGGCGGAGCCACAGCTGCCATTGCTGGCATTGGGATTGGGGCTGCCCTTATAGGTGGGCGACCCAGAGGCGGCCGAGTGCGGCGAGGAGCCTGCCTGGGGCATGGGCACCGGCAATGACTTGGGGCTTAAACTCAGATTGGTCAGGGTCGTGTTGACGACATCGATGGGTCGAAAGCATTGGGCCTCCGGATTGAACGTCTTGGTGACCTCACGATCTGCCGAGCGGCTATCCTCGTGATTCTCATTGTTCTCTGTATAAAGAATCTGCAGCGCAAAAAGACTGGGAGATTACTGGGCGATTCTTTTGTTTGGGTAACAATTTGGAAGCTTACCTTCACGGCTCCCTTCTCGCCAACGCGGAAGGACACCTCGCCGGGATCCATCCACACGGACAGCTCGTGTGGCAAATTCTCTAATACATCACTGATGGGCACACCGCTCTCCCGAGCCGCACGCTCCAGCACCGAATCGATGGCATCGCCGGTCTTCAGGCAACGATAAGCGGAACCCTGCAACAACAAAAATGTTCATATAGTCGACTCAACTTCCAGATATCTTCTGGGAATGGTAAGTGCATACCTTGAACGGCTTCTCCGGGTACCAGTGTCCCTGGAACTTGTCGCGCAATGCCTTCTCCAGCTCCTCGCCGAATATGTTTACGCGTCGGCGGGGCAGTTTGTTGTAGAGATAGGAGATGACAAAATTTAGGGCCACCTGGATTTCAATATGCATCTTGGCAGTCGCAACCTGTACCCTGGTTCTCCGTACTCCGTACTCCGATTCTTTCGCAACTCCTCGCTGTTTGTCTTTTTTCGCTCGCTTCTCTGGAGTCGTGGACGAGTAGTTATAATATTTTTTTGATTGATCAAACGCACATTTATGAAAAGTCCCAATTCAATTTTGACTGCCAAGCTTTCGGGCGATACAAGTAGTATTTTTCTGGGGAGTCTCTTGTTTTTACTTTGTCTCCGTTTGTGTATTTATCTCAGAGAGTTGAGTGTATTGTGGAGTCCTAGATCCTAAATATGTCTTATGTATTTACAGAGCATCTCCCATTAAAAGGGTAGATCGTGTGTTTTTGTGTGTTTTGTGTTCTTGTATGTGTGTGTGTGTGTGTGTGTGTTTGGGCGTGTAAAGTAATTGCTAATGGCTTTGTCTGAGTCGGTTGCTAGTTAGTTACTTCCTGTCTTTTGCTGTCTTTGAGTTTTGGCAAACGTTGGCCCGTTTTCCTCTGTCTCCTTCCTAGAGCGCCTCCATGAGTGCTTTCTCCTCAGAGTCGTGCAATTCTATGACAAGTTTTGTATGTAGCTGAAAAAATAAATGAGGAAACGATTATAGAAACTCAATTAATATGAGGAAAAAATATCACTCTTCGACTGCTCCACAAAAACCATTAAAACGGGAAGGGACGTGTGAGACGCTTCTTACGCGTCACAACTTTTATACCCTGCACTCAGTACTACATCTGTACCTTAGCGGTTCTTTGTGTCAATAGTGATGCTGAAAATTAAAGCTGCACAAATATAAAATATTTAAGACTAATTTCCTTAATAAGATTTTAAACGAAAGGGTAAACCCAAGTGTTTTGGGCATCGCAACAACTTAACCTGTTTGCTTAAATCACATTTGACACATACACACACACAAAACCTACACGAGTACAAGTTAAACAATAGAAACAAAATCACAAAATACACAACACACTGACACAGAGTTGCGTTCCTTTTAAGATTTGAAATCCGATTTGGTGTGGTAGTGAACGGGGGGAGGGACGTGATGAAGCAGCCACGCACCGACACGGATGTGAACATCAGGAGGAAGCTGATCCGCAACCGCTTCAAGAAATTGGTACGGGCGGTGATTATGAACCAGCATTGGCTGGTCGAAGTCGAGGAGCAGGGCCTCTCGATGAATGTCAAGAAGAACGTGGCCCTGCTGGTGCGGCAGAAGAAGAAGCGCGGAATGCTCACTGTAGCGGTAAGCAAAAGCCACTCAATCATGCGGGTAATCGATTACGAATGGTAATTACTTCGACTATTGCAGGAGAAGGCGCTGCTGCGCACGCTCCCTTGGGCGCGAACCATTGAGGATCGAAAAAAGCTCTGCATGGTCTTGGCCGGGCTTACCTGCTTCGCCAAGATACCCCCGGTAAGCACTCTAGGCGAGGTTTCATTTCAGTTTTAGCTTCATTTTCGTTCTATGGTCTGTGCTGTAGAAAATCCGTGCTCGCATGGTGCCGGTTATAAAGTTATTGTGTATAACTAAGTCAAGAGTTCTAATCAAAGAAGGGGACCTGCCCATTACCGTGTACTTCATACTGAACGGCGAGGTGGAAATGAAAAAAACGGAATACAATAAGGTAGATCAGAGCAATCCTCAACATGATATGGAACCTCTTAAATATCTGTCCCCAGATCACAAAGGAAATCACTCAAGTATCCATGGCCATATTCGGTCCGGGCGACTGCATCGGAGAAGTGGAAATGGTTGAGGATTGCCCCAGAATGAACACATTCACGACACTGTGTAAGCACTTCCTTCATTCGATCGTTCGAAATAGACTAGTCTGATCTGAATCTATTTGTTGGCTCTTTTCTCAAGCAAATTGTGAGATATTGGCCATATTCGACAACGACTACAATCGCATTCTGAAGCCATTTATGGAGAAGAAATGGAACGAAAAGAAACAGGCCTTGCGAGCCTTTGACTACTTTAATTATCTGACTGAGGATCAGATACGACGTGCCTGTTTGTTCGGATCTGTGGTGCAGTATGATCCTCTGGAGACGATCTATGTCGAGGACAAGGGCTCCGTGAACATGGTGCATTTTGTTTTAAGCGGCGAATGCGTCATCCTCCAATGCCTGAACATCAAGGTGCAATTTACATATCTTACAGATATTCAATCTTTGATTAAATTGGTTGGTTTCATTACAGATCGGTAACCACAAGGGCAGGACTGTAATTAATCTGACCGAAATACAAAAGGAGAACGAGGCTCGGTCCGTGTTTCACGATTCAAAGAACTCGGACTATGCTCCAGAGTACACGCCTTTGGATATTCAGAATTTGTTGGCCTCAACCTCCTCGGAAGATGGCGAACCGAAGGGCCTCAAGAAGCAAGCGGTATGGCCATCCACATATATAAATATATTTCTAGATGTTTTATCCACTTCCATTTCGAACTCTGTAGATGCGTAAAATGGGACTGAAGGAGATCGAGGCATATTGCAGCATGGGCCACGCCAGCTTCCTGCATAAGCACTCTCATAGGAAGAAAACCATAATGCAGTCGAGGCGATTCACTCACAAAACACACAGGCACACCGCGGATACCGAGGATACCGAGGAGGAGATTGAAGATGCCGAAGGGGAGGATGAGCTCTTTGACTACGAGGACTTCTATGAATATTTCGCCGAGGAGGTATCCGTTGAATCGGACTCCGATGCTGTGGAATCCTCTAGCTCGGGTGCGAAGCGAAGAACACTTGCCTCCCAATCGGCATCAAAGCGAACAACGATCTCTATATCCTCAATGAAGCGGCGAACACTTCCATCCGCCTCTCAATCCTCAATGAAGCGGCGAACACTTCCATCCGCCACTCAATCCTCAACACGTTTGGGCACAGTCACCTCCGAATTATTTACGGCCAGCTCCTCCGCTCGTACCATGATGAGCTCTTATGGGTCGGATGCGACACTTTTCTCTTCGTTGCATGTAAGTCCCAAAGACACATATGTACACCACCCCCATGGTCCAGCATTCCATATTTTCACTCACTTTCACTTTCCTGGGGGCCATCCGCACAGGACCCCATTAGGAGCCATTTTATAGACGTAGGCTCGCTCACATTTGGGAGCATTTTTGGTCTGGGCGAGAAGATGGAACACCGTGTGATAATGTCTCGTACTGTGGTCCAGTGCCTGGTGCTGCCGCGCTTCTGGCTGCTGGAGGATGAACAGAATCCGGGCAATATCTGGCAGCGTCGACGCTTTTACTTTGAGTGCAGTGTGCCCTCACGGCAGGCCCTGTTCGAGGACTACCTGAAGACGCGGCGCTGGGACAAGTTCCGACGTGACTACCTCCAGAGCACTCTGGACCCCAACTCGAAAGGCAATATGACAACGGAGGAGGACATACCCATTATATGTCGCATTTTGGAGACCAGCGATAATACATAAGTGCTCGGCTCGCCTCGGCTAGCCATACTCCCATTTCACTTTCCGCTCCCATGCAGGCAATGCACGAGAATGCATTCACCAAATTCTCTGTATTATAATCAAGTAAAAGAAAGTAATACTCGTATAGGTACAGCCTCGTATAAGTATTGAGTGTGGTGTATGTACCTACATCTCCAGTCTTATGTATTGTTGCAACTTCTTCAACAGTTTTGGAGCTACACGTTCATATGTATATTTGTTGTTGGAGCTCTTTCTACGTCATTCGGACTAACACTTCCCCTTCACTGCACTCTCTCACCTAACGCACCATGCCGATGCGTGGTATATGTAGGTTAACTAAAGAGAGAGCGTGCTTTCCCCTTTAAAATAGTTCAGAAAGCCGAAGTGCATTCGTAACCATAACTGGAGCACCACGCGAACTTCCCACGCAAAGCTTACATCCTTCGTCCCTCTCACTCTCTCTTATTCGCTCATCCAACGCTCGACGGTGCGTGCGGATAAAAATAAACTTAAAGCCAGAGAGAGAGAGAGAGTGCCAGAGCTTGAGCTTGCTCTCTTGCCCTTCTTCTACTACTGCGCCGAGCAGCGGGTGCGCAATGACATATAAACGACCCCGAGAGGAGCACATTTCACACCCACACTTGATTTATGCTGCTGCTGCAATCTGCTGCTGCAGCAGCTGTGTAGGTGCACAGCGCGTCTATGTGCTGCTTATATATACATACTCGTAGTATATACTAATAGCTGTGTGTCTTTTTTAAACCATCTGAAGGCCACACACATTGAAACGCTCAAGCCCCCGCCGCTGGAAGCTTGAGTTTTCCTTTCACGAGAGTGGCACAAGAACGTATAAATGTAAGTATGCATGTAGATATGTATATAAATTGGAGATGCCAAAAATAGCCACCTAGCTGGCCAATGCAATACATCCTTCACAAGGGGAAAATGCCATTTTCCCATACGGTATTTCAATGCCACCACGGATGCAGCGGGCAGCGTCAGCTTGAGCTGGGGAACAGCAGAGCGCATTGCTGGCTAAAAGGTCAAAGGTGATGCCTGCAACGATATTTGTTGCATCCGGTAGTGCGTCAGGTGTTTCATAAGAACTGGTACAGATATGTTGTACATACATACATATGTATATACATATGTATGTATGTGTTGGTACTAAGGTTTCACACAGTTTGAATTAAGATACATACTTCGATGTCTGAGCCTGGGGAATCGAATTATGTTTTATTTTCTCGAATTATCCTCAATTGTTGGGAATCGAACAAGTGTTTATTTGACTATCCCATTACTGCTTACTTGCTTACTCATTATTTAAACTTTCAGTTAGAAATTAGATACTGGTGAGCGTTAAGATATCAAATAGACTTTCAGTTTGAAAGAGTGTCCACTCATTTATAAATATTCCCTAAGCTAATAGCATACGAGAAAAATAAAGTTTGGAATGCAATTGAAAAATAACTCTGTCCGACCGCCAAATAGTCTGTGCGCGTCAATTCTTGAAAAATAACGGTCCATCAAGGGTACATATATTTTCGCGATTTTAGGAGCATTGTCCCATATATCGACCCTTTACCAAATCTTTCTATAACGAGTCTGAACTTAACCTTTCGTATTAACTTTAAATCGCAAAAAACTTCTTGGCCTTTCATTGGCAAATTTTCTTGAGTTCTTAAAAATGTTCTGACATAAAAATAAGCAATACAACATTATATGTGCGTGTGTAGTATTAAATATATGTAAATACATATGAATTTATGTATGATTATTCTCTCCTATGAACAACCCTAAGTAAACCTCATAAACACATATGCTGTACATATGCTCACTATACTCATCTTCCCGTAACCCGGACAATGTCTATGTGTATGTGTGGGAGGCTGTAGCTCTGCCTTGGCTGAAAACTTTCGAGTTAATTGAATTTCTTCATGAACTAACAAGGTTAACTAGTTTGGCATTGCAGACTAGTTGCGGTATTGAAGAAAAGTAGCTGGATTTTCGACGATAACCTTGACATTAGACTTGGGCGTGGGTAGTGGCCTGGGGCCTGAGGGCGGCGGTTAACCCAGTTCGGATCTAAGATCATTCCATGGGGAAGCACGATTCGTGATGACGTGAAAGGTGCACTAATGCTGCACATTATATGGAATGGCACTCACATACTCCCTACATACGACATGTACATGCCGTTATATTTCACCCACTACATGTGCATGTTCATGTGCATATTCATGCGACTGTGTGCGTGTGTGTGCTTGGGTAGTGAACTTGAAAAAGCTCTAGTTTCACTTTTACGCTTGTACATAGGACGCGCACGCTGGCAGAGCGAAGGCGACGCATCTTTAATGGCAGTGTGACACCAACAACAGCCCTGAAGGGGAAACCTCTGGGATAATCCGCAGGTGGGAGGAGCGTGATGGACTTTTGAATGTTTATTTATTTACAAGAACACACGCACTGGATACACAAACACATACAGAGATGCAGGAGCTGCGACAGCGTCATACCGCTTAAATCAACCTTTAAAACTGTTGGCCCAGATTTTATTGATTTTTGCATTTCAAAGAGCGACCCGAACCCCCCATTCCCGAGTGATGCAGCGCACGCGACATACAACAGACGAGTAGAGTGGGGAAATGGGGAAAACACAAACACTCAGAAATAGGGACAGGGAGAGAGAGAGAGAGCTTGGAGTACGAACAAGAGCCAAAGAGCACCCATTAGACAGCTGCTAATGGAAAGATACGGAGAGAGAGGAGGAGTGAGCCAAATGACCGTTGTTATTGTTATTCCCGTGTTTACGTTCCACATCGTGTGAAATATAGAAATGTTGAACAGTAATACTGCCGCCTCTGCTATATGGGTATGGGTTTGGGATTATTACCCATCTGTTAACAGGGTTAAACAGGTTAGCTAGGGGGTTTAATGGAATCGTAGCTTTTAATTCATAAAGTACAGCTGTACCAGCCCACTTTCCACTGGGTGCCCATTGGAGCGTTTGAAGCATAGCTAATTAACTAGTATGATTATAATTGATCGTATTTAGCTCCGTGTTGTAGTTTTGAATCGAATGAAAAAAATATGCAGATTTGTATGTATTATTAGCATTTACAGAACTCTTCGGCGTACTTGAAAAACTGAAACTTTGTTTACTTATTTTAATAAAGTATGTGGAGCAGAGCCATAGTGGAAGATATACGATATAAAATACGTATTGTATGTATCTACCATGCCCACGTTCCTTATCAAAGTTCGTTAATGTAATTTGATAAAGAACAAAAAATTAAATAGAGTTGTACGGTACCGTAGAACGTCTAACTGCTGCATATGTACATTTTTATAAACAAGCTATTTAATTGCCATGCATTCCGTGGGTATCAATATACATACATATGTAAATGTTTGTATGTATGTTCTGTTTAAAATTTCGACCTTTAAAAGGCACGTGCGAATTGTGGAGAAATTCTTTGAAATTGTATTAGTTTTAGCAATAGAAACATTGACTCATGGAATGTTCAAGCTTGATCAGTTTGAGTATGATTAAAAGTCAACTTTCAATTGAAGAGTGTGTACTCGTATACAGGTATGTATGCATGTATTAACATATGTACATACGTATGAATGTAATTTGAAACATATTTTAAAGGCATGAAATCCCAAGCCCTTGGCCCTTAATTCGAATTTATTCGATTTACATATCCCAGATTTCTACTCCAGGGATCTCATTTGTATTTATAGCATAGTTTTTAGAGTCATACTCTTAAATGCATTTCTTTCCATATCATATCAGGCAGCTAGGAGCAGCAAAGCCTTTATCGCTGAATTTACCGCACGCCAATTGGTTGGGCCCATGTCTGTTGTTTTGCCATTAGGAAAAAATTAATTCAATTACGTTCAACCGTCGATTTCGAATGCTATGACGATAATCAGCAGTTAAGGGCATTCGCGATACGGCCAGACGCAGCCTTCAAATTGCTTGTTTGCACATAATTAGACCCCCACCCACTACCACTCCTGCTTTCCAACTCAGCTCACACAAATGTTTATACATACATATGTACGTTATACATATGTACATACATATATATGCATTATGTATGTACGGGAGAGGAGAGGAAGCGCGCACAGAAAACAGTGTGTCAATTTATTGCGGTTGTTTGTTTGCGTTTCTCATTTGCGTTGCTTCTATTTTTGTATACCCTTTTGAGGAGGGTATTGCGATTTGAAGCAGATGCTTGGCATCACAGGGAAGCAAAAAGAAAAGAGCCATGTTACTTATTTTTGCAGCCAACTTTAACAAAAATGTATGTTTGTTGCATTATTTCAAAAGAAACCCGAAACAGCGCAGCAAAAGTATTTGAAGATGAACCCAATGTTTCTGCAAAGAAAAAACTGTATCAAGGTATAGTTTCATGGATCAAGGCAATTTGATGATATTGGACCTTTTGGATTTTCAAGGGTATAAAAATCATCATCACTCGGCTCTGGCCTTCCCCTCTTGTTTTCACATGCCACTGTGTAATCCAGTTCACATGTCGCAGAAAACAAAAAACAAAACAAAATTGCTGTTACATCACTGACACTTGGAGGGGCCGAAGAGAGAGGGAGAGAGAGAGAGCAAAAGTGCTGACTGCACTTTTAACCGTTTCAAAGTTGGAGTCAGAGCCATAGGCAATGAGGGGTAATAATGGCAAATCAAACGGGTTGCCTGATTACATAAAGTTCAGTTCTATGCATCCCTCTTTGTTTTTGTCTCTTCTTTTACTGTTAACTTTGTATTCCTCCCGTTGTACATCCACACACACACAAATACTATATTCTCACACTCAAGCACACACTGTCAAAGAAACAACAAAATTACAAACAATGCTTGCATAATGCTTTTAGGTTATCATAATCAAACGCATCGTCATGCAACGCACAAACTCACGCACTTTGAAACTTTTGGGCTTATGTACATACATACGTAGACGGATGCAGTAATTCGTATTACAAGATCACGAAAAAAACACTAAACAATTTGTACTTAATGTCAGCAACATTTTCCACCGACTAGCCCGAGCGCCAAGGCAGCTTAGCTCTCAATTTCCCCTGCCGCTGCTGCTGCTATCCAAAGTATATTGAAAGGAAGGTATGGCAGCCCGACCAACACTGGGTAGCCAGTGTTTTGGTCACTCACAGCAATACCAAGTAATGGTCGTCCACTACTCTTAAGTGGAATAATTTATGACCAGCAACAAAAACATTGTTGGGAGAATGAGATGTATGTATTTACATACGTATTTAGATGTATACGCTTCTCTCTTAAATAATATCTTGCGGCAGATAATACAAATTTAGCGTTGAGTTTGTGTTTCATACTGAACCATTAAGCTGCGCTCTGGGACGACCCTACCGTCTTTTAATATATCTTGTTTCTATCAGAGGCAGAGAGAGAAACACCCACGCATACCAAAGACAAAGCAGCACGCACACACACACACACACACCACACACACACGTAGTACCAGCCATGAAGCAACTATATAGTTGCTTTATGGTACCAGCAAAGATTCATACTCTCCCCCTTCTTAACCACTACAATACGAAAGCGCAGAACTTTTCGCTCAAGATATTTTTTTGCCTATGGCAAGACAACACAAAACAGCTGATCGAACGTCTGCGTATGTATACATATTCGTGTGTGGTTGCTGAGCGACTTATTGACATTTCTTTTGTATTGTCTTCCTTCTTTCTCTACCTTTTACCCGATTTTGAGGAATTTGTGGGAGAAATTTTGTTTTGACATTGAGATATTCTACAAATTTTTCATTTGTATGCACATTTTCAGAGTCACGAAAACATCAATCAGCTGTTCATACGGTATGAACCCAACTCTTTACGTCACGAAAAAAAAGCACACAAAAATAATAAGAGCACATGATTTTTTCGTACGTTTATCTATGAACGACCGAAAACACAAACACTCACTGGCACACTCGTAAATGGAAACGACAAATAGATTCCCAAACGGAATATCTATTAGATAAACATACACATGTACATGCGTATGTACTTGTGAATTCGTATTCATACATATGTACATTTGTAAATATTTATATCTATTTTGTTGTATGCTGAAATGTCAAATGACGCTGGGGCTTTTGCTTGCTGGGCTTCTGGGCTCTACATAGAACTGCAAAAACAGCTGCAGTCAATGGGGTTTTTTCTGTCTCTAGAGACGATGTTCCCCTCAAAATCGAACAGTAGATTTTATGTACATGATGTATGCAACGGTACATACTTTCCCCTACTTCTGGTTCATTTTGGTTCTGCATCTATCAGCTGTCAGCCAAGAGAGAAGGGAGAGAGCGAGATACGTCTGCTCCTTCTGTAGCTCAAAAGCTTTTTGCTACGCACCCAGTTGCGTGAGAGAGAGAAACAGCTGTGGTTTGTCCCCGTTGTGTCTCGCTCTTGGGAGCACAAACTGGAGCAGCACCACACTGCCCCACTGAGCGGCGAATACATATGTATGTATGTATGTATGTATATCCCCTACTATTGGCATTTCCATTTCAATTATTGTTATTGCCTTTGTATGTTCGTGTATAATAGTTATCCAGCCGTCGTATATGTATACTTACATAGCACATTTTTAAATACAAAGTATATATCTTTGCATTTTTTGATGGTTTAAAAGTCTTATCTAAACATTGCAGTTATAAGTATGTACCGAATTCTATTGGTTGATTGATTGGGATGCTGCTGCTGCCTGATGACGATGATGATGAAGCGTAGCACGGGTTGTATAATCCTCGATTTATTCAAATTGCAGCTGCAATTGTTCTTCTGTGTCGTTCCGTTCCGTTGTTTTTTTCGATTTCGAATGCGGATGTGTTTGTGAGTGGGGTGTATATTTATTTGTTGGTTGTTTCAAATTTTTGTGTGTACGTTTTTTTTTCTTTTTGTCAAACGCCTCATCTGCCCGTTACTTAATGGTTAATGGGTATTCGCGCGCCAACAGCAAAACGCCGTGTGAACGTCAGTGGTTCTTGAAAGTCCCGTTGTAGTAACCACGAAGCAGGCTACATCTGTGCAAGGTGGGGCATGCCCAGAGAGTGCTCTTTTGACAGTTGCTGATATAAGAATTGTTTTATGCCTGCAGTCAGAGCGAGATAAATCTAGGCGTCATAAATAATACTCCGACAGGTTCCGGTTCTTACTCTCAGAAAAAATTCCAATTTAAGTGTGAAAACGGAAAGTTTGGTTTGCTCGGAACTTTATTGTACTCGTAATCGTCTTTTTGTACCACGAAAAGAACCGTAATTGCAAAAGGAAGAAAGTGTATGACTTTTTGATACAATGATATATAATTGATCCCATTTCCTGAGCAATTAAGCTTGTGTTTTGGTACAATCCTTTTTTTTTTTTGCACTAGTGCGTGCAGCAGTCACAGCACTAAATTCTGCTCTTAACTACATAGATACCAGAAAATGAAGCTCAATGATCACAAAAATTTGCTAATGGCATAGCAGATTCAGTGTAATAGATTCACCATATTAAAATATACTTTGGCACACAGCGTGATTCACGAAGCGCTTTCATCGTTGATTTGTTGTTTTCGAATCGTGGTAGTCGCTCACTCTCCCCGCTCTCACGACCACTCTTGCTCTCTGCCACTCACTCGTACACTTGCACTCTTTTTTGAGGAGTGTGGGCGGGGGTGCAAAGCTTTCTCCGAAGTGTGCGCGTGTGTGTGTGTGTCTATTCGTAGTAAAAATAAAAGAGCTAGGACAATGCGAAAGCCCGGTAAAAGGTTTGTGCGGGCGCACACAGAACACAGACAATCTTCTACAGCCCAAAAACCCGCCCCCACTTGGCCGCATGCCCTAGAATAAAGAAAAGTCGAACGAGAAACGAAAGTGCATGCACAGTAGCATAAATATTACATGCATACATATGTACATATGTATATACATACCTAAGGGTCCACATTCGTGTTTGTATGTATTTTCGTCAAAGACTACTTTACCACAACAGTAGAGTGCTCCAAAAATATTGTTAGCCTGCATTCTGCATTTACATATGTATGTACATTGTTTGTATGTATGTATGTAGCTGTTCGTCCTTCAAGCGAGTGGTACGTGCATACATTCATACATATGTACATTTGCATGCATATTTCCCCAAATACAAAAGTAAGTCACTTCATAGTCAAGTCAACCGATCAGCAGCTTCTGCCTACGAAACATGGATGGCTGCTTTGAAACTATGAACTGTGTTTGTGCATATGTACATAAACATATGTACATAAAACATACACAATTTTGTACTGTACGTGTAAAAAAAACAAAAGCGTCTGGAAGTTCCAGTATAAACTTCCATTCCCACACCTCCTACAAAATATCACATTTTGTACAATCCTCTGATTCTACGCTAAAAATCAACGAAATTTAGAGGAACCACGAAGGGCAATGCAGGGCCAGGAGAAGGCCAGGGAAAATTCAGAAGATAAGGAAAGAAACGCTCAAGGAGAGAGAGCCAAGGTCATGACTAAGCCCCCCGTCAAGACCCAGGCAAACTCAAGCCAAGTGAGGAGAAACAATCCTCGGCTCAAAATCGTTTCGATACAAAACAATGCAACAGAATAAGACTTAATTTTCCCCTTTTATGTTTGTTTTATTTTTAAGCTGAGAAATAGGCGTACGACAGGGATATTGGTACTGCTCAAGATTCTATATGCTTTATAGGCTTGGAAACGCTCCGTTCTTGCTGTCCATATGAATATAATATAGCTTCAGACAGTTTGAAAGCAGTTTTCAAGCTGTTGGATCCGTTTGGGTATTATGTCCAAATACAAATCATCTCTTATTAGAGAACCTGAAAAACACTCTAAATACAATTTTAGGAAAGTCGTTTGTATCAGGGTTTTTGGGATAGTTTATTTATTTCTGCAATATATTTGGGGTACACCGACATGCTCATAAATAGATACATAGACGTAGTATACATACATACATACATATGTATGTACATCAATAAATTCTCAAATTTCGAAACTCACGAACATGCATACAAAAATATTTTTATTTTCAAATTGGCTTTCAAGGACTTTTCGTTTTCATTTTAATGGTATTATTATGGTACAATAATTTATAAATTATTCCTCTAGTCTAAGCACAAAAAAAAAAAAATGTAAGTATATGTATCACAAATATATATATTTTTATATGGTAATATGTATATAATTTTAGCGAAAGCTTTTAATGTTAAAAAAAAGAGAAACAAAAAATACAAAAATTAAAAGGGATTCGTTATACTCGTTGAAAGGAAATTGATTTTGCTTTAATGACGGACCCACACCCCACGCTGGGATGCTGGGGGCTAGGGTCTGTCTCTTAGGTTGAGCTGGAACTTAGGCAAGGAACCACACCCACAAGCGGATGGAACCGTTTTATACATATAGGATATTCATACGTCGTAATATGATATACATCAAAATACATTAAGATTATTCAACATGGTCGACTTCAACTGTATACATACAAAGCGTTTGCTGTTTAAATATTTTGGAGTGGAGGGGGGGCTGTAGTTTCTGGGAGTAGTAGGGGTATATGCCTCTAGCTTCGTCAAAACCGAAGACCCGTGTAGTCGCTAACATTTATAAACAATTTTTCGTTTTAAGCACGTGCATCGCTTGACCCTTGAGACAAGCCTTCAAGTTGTACAGTGCGTTTCCTTCCATCACGATTAGGCTTTGTTTTTCATTTTGACAATTAAAAACATAAATCTTTCGAGTTAAAAACAGTTTATATGAAAACAGTTTATAGAACCATCGAAGCTATACGAAAAACATAAGATATAATGCTTGCTAAAAGTAAAATATATTTTACAATATAAAATTGTTGGCCCTTTCATGATTTTCTTTTTCAAAATAAAATATAACAATGAGAAACTATACAAAAAAAAAAAGACCCATTCATAAAAAGAAACGTTTCTGCCAGTATATCATAATGGAAAAGCCATGAGGCTTCTTTTGATAATCACTTTAAATACATATACAATTAAAAGGTTTCTCAAGCACAACATATTAAACAATAACTCCATTTAAGAACCATGGGAAACTATAATAAAACTTACATATAGTACACACACACATACAAATATAGGAAACAGTTTTAAAAAAACATTTTCGTCATTTCCTTTGAGATACTTTCTTCCTATCCTGACTAACTGTCTGTTTGTCTTATTGCCTCGAAACGCACTGTACTGGTAGCAACTGTCGAAAAGGATGTACATAAGCTAGGTTCGAAACCAACACACAAAAATCCATATACGCTTTGGCGCGTAGGTTGTCCTTAAGCTAACATTTGGGATTAAAATACATGCGTGCCAACATCCAAACATTTTCCATGAAGTTCCATTCAGCGTCCTGCTTCGCTGGAGCGCGCCTGCTCACGGCCATCGCCGCGCTCAATGTACCAATTGCTGTTGTCCTTGCGCTTCTGGTCATGCTTGTGGCGACTCTGCTCGCGCTGCTGCATCATCTTCCCATGCCACTCTCCGCTGCCGTCGCTCTCGTCACGCTCACCGCTGTTGGCGTGGCGCTGCTTCTTGCCGTTCTTGTGGAAGCGTTCTCGCTTAACGGAGGCATCATCGTTGTGACGCCTCTTGTTGTGCTCCTTCGAATAGTCCTCCTCCTTGCTCCTGCCGCGACTACTATCCCGCTTCCCCTCGTGCGAGTGATTCGGATTATACTTGTCATTGTAGCGATCCTTGGAGGCATTCGGCGAGTACTTGTCATTGTATCGATCCACCTTCGGCTTGGGTTGTTTATGGGAATTGCCATTGCCATTGCTATTGAAATTGCCTCTTGCCTGTTCTCTACCATCTGGATGGAAAGCCTTTGCTTCGTTTGTGCTAGTGACGTCGCCCTCATCCTCGACGCCGCCAGTGCCTAGTGCGCCCAGTTTCTCGGTGACCTTTTCAAAATTGCGAAAGGCTTGAGACTGTTGCAGCACATCGTGGACAGCATCACCGATCTCATCTACCAGAGATCCGGGAGCCGGCAGCGGGCTTTCCAAGCACATGGAGGCAACCTGCACATACTGGCCATCGCGGCATTTGTGTGGCTTTTTTAGATCCTCCTTTGTTATGTCCAACGGTTCCATGGAGTCGCCGAGCCCTGGCCAGGCCTTAAATTTCTTGTACTTTTTGCCAGGGCGCGTTCCCCCTTGGTCCTTGTCTTGGCCATAATCATTGCTGTAGTACATTCCTCCATCTGGGGCATATGCTGGACCCTGCCCGGAGCTTAGGTACTGCAGTTGCTTGGACATTATATCGATTTCGGCTCGCATCAGGTTGTTCGACATCTCCAGCTCGCCCAGTCGGCGCTCCAGCTCGGCTATGGGTTTGTCGTTGCCAAGACCCGGCCACTCGGGATGCTGCAGCTTGCCGATGAAGCCCAGAATGGCCAGGGTGGCGCCCACATAGAAGACGGCCGTTAGGCTGTTCTGCATCAACGGATACATACGATATAGGGCCTCAAGCTTAGTTTCTTGCTGCAATAAATTCATTTCTGGCTCCACATACGGCTCCGTTTCGGTATGCTTGTGGCGTCGCTGCCTGTGTGGTGGCGGCGGCGGAGGTGGAAGCGGCGGTAGCACTCCTCCCATATCTCTGTGACTAAGCCGTATGGGCGTGTTGGGAAGCTCGTTGAAGTTCAGGTCGGCCAGGGTGTCGCGCAGAAAGGGATGGGGGGAAATGCGATCGGTGCTCTCGCAGTCACTGATGATGGAAATGCCATCGGAAATATCATCCGCCTGGGAGTCATCTACCACGGCCAGATTGCATCTGTTTCAAGGCAAGATAATATGTTTATTTAAGGATGATTCTACCTCTGTCTTTGCATACCTGTCGTTTTCATGCTTATCTTCGGTGTTGCCGCACTGAAACTCCCCTGGAACTTTGGCCTCCTCATTGCTGTTGAGCTTGTCCATGACCTCCTCGATCCTGTCCGATGGCAGAATGGTCCATGTGGATGATGTTGTGCTGACGCCGAGCGAGTCCTCGGTGGATGTTGACTTCGAGTGGGATTTGGGCTTATCGCTACCGCTGCTGCTGCTACAGCTGCTGTCCTCGTCCATGCTGTTATCTTTGCCTGGGAAATGCGAGGAAATCGTTAGATAAATAATCAATAGCACTGTACATAAATCCACGCTGGTGCTTTTCTTATTTATAATTAATTGTTTTACTGTGAGTTGTTGTCGAAAGTGCATCCAGCTGACAATAAGAAAAAAACAGCTGAAAAGGTAGGCAGCAGTGGAATGCAGCCCAAAGTGGGGTTGAAAAGGACAGAGCTTCCTGCAGCAGGAAAACGAAGGAGATAACGAGAGTGTTGTCTGCCTGCCTCTTTAGCAGGATAAAGCAGGATGGGGGGCAGTGCAGTTCCTGCAGCGCGTGACCTTCGAACGAGGCCTAAAATATACACACGCACACACACGAACAGAGCGGCTGGCTATCTCGCTCGCGCATGAACTGTTGCATTTCTTTTGCGTTGTCTGGGGCTCTCAGGGCTGTCGGTATACATGCACACGCAACTGCATACACCCACACATATGCGCACAATTTTGCAGATTTGTCATATGGCTTATATTTCACAATTTCTATTTGTATTTAAAAGCAAAACAAAGCAAAAACCAATGCATTTATGTATGTATACAATGTACGTGCTGTGTATGGGTGAGTACCTGCACATCTGTTTGTTTGTCTGCATGTGTGTGTGCACTTTGTTTTCATTTGATTTCTATCATTCAATTAAAACTATTCACTGGACAAGTAGATCGTTCTGTTTACCTTGAATCACGGAATCACCGACAGTTCTCTGCAGCTAGTGACACTTTTTCCTAGTTGTCGCAATTTTAGATAAAAAGCATAAATAAACGTCGCAGTTCTCCCGCAGCGCAACGTCACGAGCAGTGCGACCGCGTGGATTTATCCACAAAATATACCGTCAGCCCATCAAAAATATACCGAAATGAAAGTCTAATTTTCAACATATACCGTTGAAAATGATTTTGGTTAATATTGATATTCTATTAGATATTACAAGCTAGTTGGGCCTGACAACACTGAATATATAATTTTATCCCATTGATGAATCTATTTTATATAATCCAGTGTATCCAAAAAAATGTCCCCTTTTTTGGATTGCTTGTAAAATAAAGTTTAAGCAAAGGTTTAACAAGAAAATATTTATGAATGAAAGAGCCTATTTATACCCTATCTAAACCCTATTTCCTTTAGCTAATGTCCAGATTTTGTTTTAAAAGCATATTTAAATCATATTCTAGAACTGCATTCATTTTATCAATCTCTTTTTGCCTAAAATCATGAGGTAAGTTTATGGTGTCGACTATGGTGTGTTTTTGCTGGGAAATCCACCACGTTCACTGTGGTTAGTTATTCGATTTAAAAAAAGTCTCAACAAACGAGAAAATTCGGAAAGACTAACCTTATAAGTTCTTCTCCATGATGCGCCGCACTTCGCCAGCCTCCGAGCTCAGCTCCCAGTCGGATGAGGCGTGTCGCCCCTGTGGACTGGATCTCGACTGTACCCGGTGCAGAGTGAGGCTCCTCGGAGCGGGCGCAATGCCCTTTGCACTCATGGGCATGGTGTGGCGTGGCGCTGGTACTGGATATCCGCGCGGACTCAGGGGCATTGTCATGAGACGCTGTTGCTGTTGATGTTGCTGCTGGAGATGCTGTTGCATAATATGCTGCTGCTGTTGCTGCTGCAGCTGCTGCTGCTGCTGCTGCTGCTGATGCTGCTGTTGCAGCTGCAGCTGCTGGTGATGCTGTGGCGTCCAATAGATCTGACTCTGTCCGCTGGGGGCACGTTCGAGGATCAGCGGCGTGGCACGGCCATCCTGCAGCACATAGGTGCCCAGGCCCTGTCTCTGGCTCGCCACAAACTTTGGCTGCACGTACAGACTGTTGTGGTGATAGTCCACCAGCTTGGCGGCCTGCAGCCCCTCGCCCGTCTCCACCAGCACATACTCGGTGGGTGTGAGCCTCATCAGCTGTGGCAGCTGCTGGCTGGAGAGATACTGCTCCGAGTCGTTGGACAGCAGGCTGCTGCGCTTATTCACGTGCGCGTAAATGGGCGAGGCAGCGGCTGACACGGGCACAAAGCGCGACTGTGGCAGGCTCTGCACGCGCAGCGGCACCTGCGGCCGGGCGACGATGCTCAGCTGTGAGGCGGAACGCTTGTGGCTGCTGGTCTCCACAGAGGCGTACGACACGGGCGAGGTGTCCGCCGCGGCGACTGAAGCGGAGGCGGGACTCCTCTGGCTCTGGCTGTGGCTGTGGCTCTGGCTCTGGCTACGGCTCTCATAGATGGGCTGCATCTTTGCCGCGGGCAGCGGCGTGCGGCTAATGGATTTGCGGCAAAACTCCTTGACCTTTTCGAGTATCTCCTCGCGTGTGAGGAGGCCGCCAATCCGGCGGCTGGAGGCACTGCTCGAGCGACGCATCACCACCGTCGCGGCTGCATCGCTGGGTGTCGCCTCGCTCTCGCTCTCATAGCCACGACGCGTGTGCACCTGGTTGGGACTCGCCTGTTGGATCATGTTGTCCAGCACACTCTGGCAGCGTGCGGGTGGCGCCTGCTGCTGCGGATGCTGTTGCATCTGTTGCACAGGGATGATTGGTGTGCCGTCGAGTATCATCACCTGGCGATTGCGGCCGCTGATGCCCGAGAAGGTGTTGCGCTGCAACGAGCCCCTGACAAACTGTTGCTGCTGTTGCTGCGGCTGCTGCTGCTGCTGCTGGACGGGCTGCTGCTGGACGGGCTGAAGCTGATTCGGTTGCAGATGCTCGTAGATATTCTCTTGACTCTGCTGCTGTCCCTGCTGATGCTGATGCTGCTGCTGCTGCAAGACCTTGTGGTAAAGCTGACGATCGGTCACCTCTTTGATGGCCTTCAGCTTCTCCCAGTCATTCTGATGTCCGCTACTGACCTGCTGCTGCTGCTGCTGATTGCTCTCTTGGACTGGCATCTTCCGCTGCGGCGTAGAGGTGGCCACTGGCTTCAGCTGCTCATCGCTGGCGGGCTGCACATGGGCAGAGGCCAGGGATCGACGCTGGCCCACGGCCTCCAGCCGGCTGGGGTGATTCTTTTGGCTCTGTGCCCGGATCTGGCTCCTGTCCATCGAGGCGGAGCGTTGGAAGCGGCTGGGGTTGTGGCTCTCCGGCGAAACGCGTCTGGGTATCAGGCTCTGCCGCTCCAGCGTGCGCTGGAAGGGAGCACCGCCGTTCTGTGCCGCATGGCCGTTGGTATACTCGGAGGAGGGTCGCGTGGCCTGTCCATTCGGCAGACGACCGTTCGAGATCGAGTTCTGCTTCTGATTCTGATGGCTTTGTCGCTCCAGCAGAATGCGCCGCATCTCCGTGGGCACATCTCCGCCACTGGCCTTGCGGTACTCCTCCGGGCCCTGCCCGTAAACGGACCTGGGCATGGGCATCGCCGGCTTGGGCGTTGTCTTGCGCTTGGGCGCGAACAAGCTGTTGGAGAGGCGCTGCAGCACGGATAGCTTCTTGGTGTTGCTCTGGCGCAGGGCGGCCAGCGACTCGGCCACCTGCTGGCGCCGCTCCTCTGGTGTCCTTAGCAGCGAGGCCGAGGGCGAGGCCATGGGAGACGCCGTAGGTGAGGGCGTGGCTCCCAGCTCCCGCTTGGGCATCAAGGCCAGACCCTTGCGCTCCAGATAGGCCTGAAATTCCTCGGAGCTGATGGTGTTCGTGAAGGTTGAGGGTGGCTCGTGATCCTTTGGGACCGCCGGCTGCTGCTGCTGCTGCTGCTGCTGGCTGCTGCTCATATCCTGAGGCGGGAGGTTCTCCTCCTGATTGCCGTTCGTATTTGGTTGAGAGAGATCGTCGCTGGACTCGCTCTTGGTCAGTGGTCCATCGATCTCATCCAGATCGTCGTCGGAGCTTATCTGCAGCTTCTTCACGCGCTCGTCGAACTTCTTGGCGTTCTTGGTGACCTCAGCGGCATTGAACAAGTCGCCCTCGGTGTCGGGAGTGCCCGTTCGTATCTTGATGTTGGCCAATTCCGGATAATTGGGCTTCGAGCACTTCTTGAATGTTTTCGGATTGTGATTCAATTTGGGCTGCTTAATCGCCTTGGGCTCCTTATAGCGATTGACGCCCGTTTGCTTGCGCTTGGGGATCTCCTTCTCCTTCTGCTGCAGCTCCTTCTGCTCCTTCTGCTGCTGCTGCTGCTGCTCCTCCTCGCTCTTGAGGCGCGCGAGCACTGTGGGATCGTAGACGAAATAGGCGTCTGGGTTCTTAATGTATGTCTTTACATATTTCGATTGCTTAAGTACTTCCTCGGTGGTTATGTATTCCTCAGCACCTGTGGCTTGCACCTTTCCGCTCTTCTTGCGCGCATTCGTCTCGTTCTTCTGCTGCTCTCGTTCTCGCTCTCGCTCTCGCTCCCGTTCTCGTTCCTTTTCGCGTTCTCGTTCGCGTTCGCGCAACTGTTGGGTGACCGTCTTGCGTACGCTCAATGTCGATCGCTTCGTGGGCACTGGCGGCGGTGTCTTCTTCTCCTTGCCTACGCCTCCTCCTACTCCTCCACCCGCTATGTGGCCATTCCGGAAGGGATTCTTTTGATCAACAATCGGCTCGCCCGTCGTAAACTTGCGTATCTTCTCGTCGTTTGGATTGAAGCTCACCGTTTTCTTTTTTGGCTTGACGTTGCCCTTTTCCAGTGTGGCATAGCACGCGTCACTCTCGAAGGCCTCCACTATCTTCAATGTTGCATCGATGTAGTCAATCGAGTCGCTCTCTATCTCCGATTCTCGCTGATTTGCAGTACCGTTTTCTACTCTCTCTTTCTGTGGTTCTGTTTGCTGTGGCTGCGGCTGTGGTTGTGGTTCTTCGGCTTCGTTGATTACAATGCCATTTGGTTTGCAATTTCTCTCCTCGACAATCGCCTCAGACATGTTTCGTTGTAGAGGCTCTCCAGTGGCTGCTGACGGGGGGCTGGTAATGAGGGACAGAGCTTGGAGGGGACTTGGAGTGGAAGATTTGGAAGAGTGGAAGAGTTGGAATTGGATTTCGTATATCCGCCCACCATTGATAATGCCTGCCCTGAATGTCCGCTAAAGGAAATCTGATCAAAATAAAAACGCGAGTTATTCGATTCATTCATTTAATCGTTCATTGATTCATTCATGTGCATGTACTCACGTCTAAATATCTCTTCCTTTTTTGTGTGGGCCAAGAAGAGTTCCCACGCAGTCTCCATTCAGCAGTTCCGTTAATCGATTGGCCGCCAGAACCTGGAAAAATGCCAAAAGATTAGCGTAAACATTCAGTCTTGAGTGGTAGGCGTCGTGGGGCGGGCACGGGGAGGATAACTCGTGTACTCGTAATCCCTCAATTTGCCATCGCCCCCTCGTTCAGTCTGTCTCCATAAATTCCGTGGGCCATTAATCAACAAATGGATAAAAACAACGAAATATAAAAGCAGAAACTGGTTTTGTTTTTTTGGCAACTTTCGTACCGATTCTGGTTATGCAGAGCCAGCCCAGAGTGCAGAGCAACAGCAAGGTGGTTGATAAATTGTTGATAAATATCCCCAATTCAACAGACAACACCTACAGCAATCCAGGGCTACTTGTGGACATATCCAAATTACTTGTCAGTTTTGAACATTCTCGTGTAATGAGGATTTCTTCGAGCTTGCCACAGTCATTTAATGAAGTTCATTTAAGGCCCCCTTTGGGATTTGCTTTTAAAGTAATCCAAGACTCTCCCCAGTCTCGGCCCAATTGTGGTGGCTTCACGTGCATAATGGGTCAGGCATCGCCTTACCTTTTAGCACCAATCAGTGGCGGTGGCTGCCAGAGAATGGAGGAATTGTCTGTCGGAGAATGGGGGAAGGCGAGGAAGCCGAGATGAAATCAATATTTTACAACAATTTCGCGGCGGGCCGCCAAAGGTGACACTCTACTTAGAATGTGGGTCAGAGAGCAGCGCCAGCCCCTGCCTGACGGTGGGGTGCGCTGGGGCTGGGTGGAGGAGGGATGGGCAGCCAGCGAGGAGACGACTTAGACCGGTTTGCTGCATTTCTAAGTGCACAAACATCCAATTTGCATAACCGGGGGCCCCGTTTTGCGTTTTTCTTTTTGTTTTTTTTAAATCTAGACAGCGGCGTCGCTAGGTGGGGGCAACAAATGGAAATACTAGCTACGATATTGTCAGAGTCTATTTTCCATGTTGGGAGTTATAAAACTCATCTGTTGGAATAGGCCTTGAGCCGCGAAGAATATATGTAAATATTTCCACCTTTTGTGTGCCAAAAATGATAGTTTAACTTTTAGAATTTAGTCAAACATTAATAGTAATAAAATAAAAATAATAAATAGACGAGAAGTGTTTTAAATTGTAATCAAGCAAAGATCGTTTATAAAAGGAGTTTTAATCAAAAATCAATTTGAATTTAATTCTTGTTTTTATTTTGCCATTTCCCCCAAGTCAATGCAGAGTTCTGTAACGATTTCTGAGCCATTTGTTGGGCCTGCCTGTCCCTTTTTCTGACGATGATGAGCTCATGGCCTACGCCACTGTTTCAGCTCGCAATTTCTAGTGCACCTTGGATACACGGACAGTTGCGCGTTTAGTGCTCGCCTCATGAAATCGCCGCTAAATTGCAAATTGCTCAAAGACCCGACCCGACCCGCCTTGCCTCCTCCTCCCACTACCACTCCCACTCCCACTGCCACTGCCATTGTGCCACATTTGTGCCCGTGTGCTAATCCATCGCTAATCTGGTCTCTCGCTTGCATGCGATTATTATTACTATAATTTTTGCATAGATTCGAGACTCTTGAGCAACAACACGAAAAAAAGGAAAACAACAAATACTTTTGGCTGGTGTTGCGACCGGCAGGTGTGCTGCAGAACCCCCTCCCCGGCACTACTAGTGGAAAACTGCCGACCGTGAACCGTGGCAATGGGCAGAAATCACATAAAACTATGCGGCACCACCACCCTTCTGTTCAGTGCTCTACGGTTTCTATATTTTTTTTCCTTTCTGGTTCGCCGTAGCCGTAGCCTGGCGGGGGTCACCGCCACCACCGGCCACCCTTAGAACTGGCAACCACCCCAACAGCTGAAGGCCAAACCATCCCCCGGAACCCCGTGCTGGAAGGACAACGATAAAACGACTCTCTGGAGAAAGTTCTTGGGTTATTGGAAAACATTTCATTGCGTTTCGGTGCAGTGCAGAGAAACACGCACTTTCCGCTGCAGGGACAAATCCAAATCCAAATCCAAATCCATTCGATTCGCCATGTGCCGCACACAAGGCACACAATTCCAATCGAAAAACATTCCAAAGTCTACTTAATTTTATTGCCAAGGGAAACCCTTAACACAAAACAGTTCCAACTAATGCCAAGAGCCTAAGATACAATCTAAAAATGCCTCCAGCATTCCGTATCCCCCTTATAGAAATGTTTCTTAGGGGATTACTCGAATTTGTTACCAATTTCGAATATCGTTTCAAATGTAAAACTGTTTTCCTTACCTCCCATATTTATTTGTAATGTTTTTACCACTCCCATATTTAATTTTAGTGTTCATATTTGACTAAAGATTTCGCAGGTAATTTTGTATTAATTGTTATTTGAATCTGAGTAATTCGTTTCCCTTTTTGTTTTCTTTTTGTTTTCCTTTTTCTTTGTTCAAATTTCACTCAAAGCTAAATGTTTACGAACAGTTCTTGGCCTGAGAATGTTTTTCTTTATAATGAGAGTTCCTCTCCACTCCACTCCACTTTTGCTCTCATTAAGCGTCTTAATTTGTCTATAATTTGTTTTGTTGTGTAGTGGAAAGAGTTGTTTGGTTTATTTTTGGGAGAATTACACTTCCTCAGTTCTTTATGGGTTCGGCCTTTCTTGAAGGCCTCTAGAGTGGGCGGAAAACCAAGAGAACATCTACAAAGACTAAGTACTCGTATTTATTTATTTCTTTGCCAGACTTTTGAGGAATTCCTTCCTTGGATATTTCCTTGTGTTGCTGGGGTTCGGGTTCATCGATTAAATGTTTGATTTATATTTCCGCAGCATTTGTTCATCTTTTTGAAACCGCTCCAAATCGCTGGAGACGCAGGCAGTTTGTGAATCATTTCTTTTTGGCCAGACTCTTATCGGGTGCGATTATTGGATGGTCGGTCCTTTGTCCACACACACACACTAGGGATAAACGTGCAGTGGTGTGAGAGGATTTTGGCGCATGACTCGAATGCCATAAAGTCAATGACCATAGTCCCAGCCAGACGTTGTTTATGTCCGCATCTTGCGGATGAGCTGCGACAAATGTCCAGAGCCACACTACATGACTCATGCAGATTGCAGACTGCAGATGGAGGATGGAGGATGGAGGATGCCGGCGAGGAGGTTGGGCCGATCGATAGATGGAAACACATTTGCCAAAAACCGAAGCAACTTGAGACTCCCAGCTGCTTTGGAATCGGGAATTGGTAATTGGGAATTGGGAAACTACAGGGCCTCCCAGGCCACGATGATGGCTGCGTCTTGTAATGAACGCCTTAAACGCGTAAACAAAACGCGAGGGAATGTGTAAAAACAACAACAACTACAGAAAGACACGCAGCACGCAGCCCAACTGATGACTGACATTGACGATAAATGAACAATCGACCTCAATAAAGGCAGACAACAACAACAACACACACTCACACACACAGCCAGAAGAGCGCCCGTGTACTTACTATTCCGCTCTATTCCCATATCTTACCCCAGGGCGTATGTACCGTGCATATGCCCGCCAGATATCTACGACTCGGGAAATTTTCACTCGGGAATTGAGTTGATCAATTTTATTAAGGTGCTCTCTCTCTCTCTCTCTCTCCCTCTCTTTCTCTTCCAGCCCGCACGACCCCCCTGCGAGACAACAGCAGCACTTGGATAAGTCAAGAGCTGCAAACAAAAGGCGGCATCAATGGACTTTATTCCGACCAATAAACGGCTAAAGGGAACGTACGGATGATACGTAAAACCCATAGGGAAATATCTGCATTTATTCATATACATTTTCTGCATGAAAATATTATATTTAAAAACGATTCTACATAACTACTGAACAAATAAATATATGTATTTATGGCAGACAACTATTACTATGGTTGCTTTAGTATATTTATATCTCTATCTACATATCTCTGCAAATTCTAGAGCTAAAACTTCAACTGCTTTAAGGTTGCACATAAGATTCTTTCTTTAAGAAAAATCCCATTAACATCATATCTCTGGCTAAAATCTGCTGGCATTGAACCACACAGATATCCCTCATCATCTACTTTATTTAATTGATAATTTAGTCATGCCCCTGGATTTATTAGTATTCACTCGACAGCCTAGCAGCTTAACAGCGTAATGCTTAATAAACGTTCATTCGCACATTAAATGCAATTCCACTATTTAGGCTAAGTGGCAGTAAAATATTGTCCAAATACGACACGAATAATATCAACTGATTGGGACACCTGATGATGGCATATTCGCTGACATTTAAAGGTCCTTCAAAGCGTATTGAATAATTGAGTTTCGAGATCCTACGACGAGTGTCTTGTGCTCGTGCGATTGCCATTAAATGTTGCCTAGGGAATGGGCACGCCATCGAAAGGCTCTCGCAAAGTCTTGGCCTTTCTTTGAACATGTTCTTTTTGGTGGTGGAGGATGGATGGATGGATGGGAAGGTTGGTTGGAGTCAAACATTTTTATGCTGCCCCAAGACCCATTTTATTTTGGTCAATTCAATTCCGTTTTAGTGCTCGCGACTTGAACTTTAGAACCTGGCAAACAGGTTGGGTCAAGAGAGTGGCTGTGGCTGTGTGTTCTCAAGCAATGCCTCCTCGACTTGACTTGCCACAAAACGCAGAACGTAGAACGTAGAACGGACGTGGAGTACACAGTACACAGTGTGTACTTGTGTGTGCCAGTATGCGGATGCTTCAAACGATACCAAGACCAGACCAGACATAAGACTCGTACTCGTACTCGTAAAGTGCTGGCGCAATTTTCGGTGCTTCGTGACGCCACTCTTGACCAGTTGGAACCACGCGCAGATCGTGGCTCTGGCATTGGATTCGTTTCTTTTTTAGTTTTGGCTTTTTTTATGTGGCTCTGGTTTCAGATTGGAGCCCTCGACAAAGCCCAATTGCCGAGACTGCTGGAGTTGTACGCACGCACGCACAACGTAGTATAGTGCCCGCCGCTCCGTTCCTCGCATAATTAATTGCGCAACACTTACGGCACAGAGATCTCTCCATACAGATATTCATACATATGTATGTATGTACATATGTATGTTATATATGTGTGTGTTTGTGTGTACTCAAATATCAGCTTGAATGAAGAGCTGAAGCGAGCCTCAGGCTCCGTCTCTGTCTCTGGCTCTGGCTTTACGACTCTGGAGTATCTTTCTATGCATCTTCCGTGGTGGCTTTCATACCCTATGTAAGTCGTAGTGATTCCAAAGGGTATATTGAGCACAAGGCAGCGTACTGGGATAATATAATAACTATAGCTGCCCATTGTCATAAGTTCTTTGTTAATCAAAATGAATATATTGAATGGATTGCTGTCTGTTGTTGCTATTTTCGTGGAAATTCAATTCTCTTCTTGGTAATTTCTCGTTGGAATCAAAGTGATTTAAAAGAAGTATCGCATGGTCGAGACGGCATTCGTGTCGGACATTTGTATCGCTCTGTGTTTGCCTTTGTATTTGCTCGTTTTATTTGATCTCGATGAGGAGTAGAAGGAGGAGGAGGAGTAGAAGGAGGAGTAGTTGTAAGAGGAGGCGGAGAAGTCTTGCGGCCAAGCAGGAGATGAGATCAGGCGAATGGTTGGATGGAGGAGAGCACCCGGAGTCCGTTCAGCCGGCTCAAGTGTTTGTTTTTATTTACGAGAAATGTGCGTACGAGAAATGCCAGAGATGATATTTACGAGTATACTCTCGTATTTATATTTATATAATGATATGCACATGCCCAGGGCCTGGTGCTGTGCTCCGGGGCCTGGGTTGTGGCTCCTCCGGGGCAATCTGTGCAATCTAATGAATCTTTAATTGTTCACTTAATACGTCACATGTGCGCGTGGCAGTGGCAGTGGCGGTGCCAGAGAATGGCTTTGGTTTGCTGTGGACCAATTGAGTGGCGGCCACTCCTCCTGCTCCTCCTCCTCCCTCGCTTCAGCGTCTGAGATTGACCTTTGGCTAATCTGGGGGCCCCTATCCCCATTCCGATCATCAATTTGAAATTTTAAACATTCAGTTTTCAGTTTTTCAGTTTTGTAGTTTACGGTTTTCCATTCCACACAATTAATTGATGGAAGATGACGTCGCAACAATAGTTGCCCCCATTGACCCATCAAATTCCTATCGATGCCCAAGCATGCTCGCTGCGGTGTAATACAGTGGACACTGGCTATCATTTCTATTACAATTTTTGCCAGGGAAACGGATCAGCAACATTTAAACAAACCACAATCCCCAGAGCAAGCAAATCTTTAACTTAACTAACAAAAACATGATGCATAAAATGTTTCCTATTACATTTTCAATCTAGTTATTATTAAATATACAAATAATTATCCAAATTCCAATTTGTTTCCATATTCCTGGTTATATTTGAACTATGCGAACTTTTTAGTGAGTTCTTTCCATAGGCATTGGGCAAAGTCAAAAATTCCTTTGAGGTATCAGCTATTAAATCATGAAAACTCATCGAACTGAACACCCTTGGCCATAATTGACGGATCCTTATCGAGCGTTCACTGTTTATGTCTGCTGTCAAAGCCCATCACGGATATGTCAAGCTGAGTTAGTTAGTTTTTTGCACTATCTGGGTTAGGTTTTACTATACTATAAATCTGAGCAGCGGCCGAGCGGGGGATTGCCTTCATCAAATGCTAAATGTGCGAGCGGTCCCCGGACCGTGCCGGGTCCCATGCGATGCGGCGATATTGATTGATTTTAACAATCGCACCATAAATGGCCGTCCGGTCCGGGCCCGGCGGCGGCACTGCCACTGATTACAACCTGCGGCTCTGTGCTGTGATGTGATGTGTTGGGTGAGTGGTACACGTCATCGCGCGTCCACTGTATCCACCGTTCATCGTGCAACATATATCTCGCATACACCGCATGACGTCACTTGCTCTTGCCACAGACGGAAAAGCGTTTGTTGTGCGCCGCGCCATTCCATGGAGCCCCCAAGAAGAAGTTCGGAGTAGAAGTTGGGGAGTTGCGGGGTCTTTCTTGTGTTTCATTTCATGGATAGCTCACGAGTCGTACGAGTGGAGTATCTGCGCTGTTTTGTGGAGATTGTGCAATGGCTGGAAGCACCAGAAGTGTTTTGTGTGCACACAAACACTCAGATACGAAGGTAGGTACAATGTTGCAAAAGCACCGTTAAACGACGGCGGATATCAATATATGAAAGAGTATGTGTGTTCCACAATGGAGGTGGAAATAATAGTGGCGACTGCCATCAGGGACAAAGAATATCTCAACCTATTTAGGTGTATCATTGAAGTACGTTTATTTTGCTACTAAATATGTCGAGTGTATTTCTTCACTGAAAAGTCTCAGAATATTACTGATGCAATTACATGTACATAATTAGAGTAGCATGATTTATGGCTAGAGACCTAGCAAAAGCCTACAAACAAAACTCTCAAAACTTGTATGTCTACAGATATGAATCCATATTTTGTATCTACCATACAAAAATGATCAGAGAAAGAAACATTTTTAATAAATCTACAGATATTTGAGATATATTTGCAAGTACAATTTGAAGTAAAATCAAATCAATCTATCATTTAATGTGCCCTAGGAAAGCGTTATCGTGCACAAAAGTGCAGTTTGCATGTTATAAAATTGTATTTCAATTTGTATGACTACTGCGCGTATGATTACAGCCCATTAATCAGATTCTAAATACATTTATGTACATATTTATATAAATATACATATGTAACTATGTACATATGCATGTACATAAATTTGCATGCATTTCCAAAGGTCTTATTCATATTTAAACTTGAAAAAGTACACAGAGACACTCCATTATTATAGTCACGCACATGAGATTGAATAGAGTAGCAAAAAAAAGGGAACTTACCAACAGATAATGGTAGTCTGTGTAGAAATTTAAATATTTTCTGTGTGATCTATTGTTTTGTTCATAGTCGTACATTAATTTGCCACACATTTATCGCTCAAATGCTGATGATAAGTACATTTGTGGGTAGGTACGGTGCGGGCTTATGTGTATCGAATTACCCGAGACCCGAGCTGCGGTCTGGAATCAACAGGTGAACTACTAACCTACCAACCAGCAGCAACCACTCGACCGTCCGAACTCAACCCTACTCCCTAGAGGGGGGGCTCCACTCTCGTGTCGAGTGTGTGGTTCGGTGGAGCAGCTTTGCTGCTGCTGCTGCTGCTGCTGCCGCTGTGCAGTGGAGCAACTACTCGCACTCGTAGTCGTCTCGTACCGCTCGCTGGGGGAAATTCAGTTGCAATTATTACACAGATGCTTGCACAAACAATTTTTATGACATCGGAGTCGAGACCGGTGGCTGTCTCCCTGTCTCCGATTGTCTGCCTCCGGCTCTGCCTCTGCCTCTGCCTCTGCGGTGGGGCCCTGCCGCTGACGATTGACATTTGATTTGATTGCGTTTACAGCAGCCGGCTGCCGGTTGTGCGACCTGCACCCCTCTCCCTCTCCCTCTCACTGTCTCTCTGTTGGGAGGGGCCCTGGGGTTGATGTACCGCTTCGCCATAAAACGTTGCGCAAGTTTTCAGAAGTAACACGAAACGGAGCAAAGGAAGAGATACCCCCAACCCCACACCACTTCCCAGCCAAAAATTAAACGTAATCGTATTCGCACAGAACCAAAAAAAAAGTAACGAAAAACGCTGTGTGTGACTTTTCCGGCAGTTAGACTTTGTCACATTTCCATAAATACAAAAGAGCAAACAGCAAAAACATACAATAATTCGGTACAGTGAAGCGTCTCTGCAGAGCCACAGACGCACAGGGTCTCTCCAGTTAGAAATACAATTTAGGTTTTACCTTCCCTGGAGAGATCGATCCGCACCCAAAGAGAGCTTTTACTGTAACACTTAATGGGTAGAACTGCACACGTCAGTGTGTTTTTCGAGTACATAACGACAGTCAATTGAGGAATGGAATGGAATGGAATGGGATGGAATGGAGATTACACTGGCATGTGAGGGTCTCTTTCACGCGTTTGTGTGTGTGATTGGAGGTTGCTCGCTTGGCGGGGGCTTTTCGGTTTCAGTTCCACTTCCAGCCATAAATCATGATATTGCGTTATGACATTTCGACTGTGACTGTATTAGCACATTACAAAAAGCCATCACACCTACACAGCAGATTCACCTTGACAATGTGTGATAACAATCACGATCACATCATAATGGATGTGCGATTGCATGTGTGTGTGAACAGCTGTGTTCGTAAACTGAAAAACATTTTGTATGTGTCAGTACAAACTTCTGGGAAGACAGCTTCACAGCTGCGGTAGAGATTATAGTAACTGTGTTATGCATAGATTACTGTTGATGACATCTAAGAAAATATTAACAGAATTATTTTAAGATGACTGGGAATCATTAGTTATTCATTATTAACCTACATGGTCTACAAAAAACCACATATGAATGTAGACATGTACACGTTTTACTTTAAGGAAACTGGCATTACATTGAGGAATCCATGAATACGATTCCTTAACAAGTTTTAAGACACTTTTTCCCATCCCATGGGAACATTTGATTGTGTAAATGTCCCTAACCAGCCCAGGGTGGAACCACTATTATGTTGCCCTCATCTGTATGTTTGTTTGCCTGCATGTATGGCTTTCCAGACATAAGACGTTTTAAGACGACTCACGGCAAACAAATACATGGGAAGTACACAAGCTTTTTTTTTGGCACTCCCTTTGCCAATGTCTGCATGTATGTGTGTGCTTATGTGGAAGAATCCTTAAACCGGTATGGGTTATGGGTTAAGGGGGTATCGGGTGTCAGGCCGGGCAACGTCATCGTTCTGCCACGCCAAAAAACGCGCCTTGAAGACAGCTAATATATGTATGTGTGTACGAGTACATGAGTATACAATAAGGCCCCTGTCTGACTAAGCACCAGTGGCATATGTATGTATGTGTACTGTACATACAGGTATCTTTAGTATATTTTATCCATATTTGTTTAATATATTTAAAAAAGTCAGTTAGTTGGTTGGCCAAATAGGCAGCTGTTGGGGCTTGGTGGCATAGCTGTTTTTTCGCTCGCCAGCAGCAACAGATTGCAAAAAGATTAAACCTCTTTGATAAGATAGCAAAAATTATCTTAGCGAGCGCATACAACAAAACCACACAAACACACACATACAGTGGATCCGCTCCAATTCTAATTTGAATTCCAAGCAATGACACACTACAGAGAGAGTGAGAAAGGCTGGAAAAACCCAAGCGCAGCAAGCGCTCTCAAACAGACACACACAAATGCATGGTGGTGCATCTATGCACTTGGAAAGCAGACGAACATGCATTTGGAGAACAACAGCAAGAACTGGAGAGAGAATGCTATTGCTCTGCTGAGAGTACACACAAAAAGATACCCTTTACTCAGTGGAAGCCATAGCGAATCTATGGACTTATTTATGGACTTCATATTGGTTTACCAATTGTTTTGCGTGCACTGGTAGATAAATACTGATCGAAAATCGATTCCTGGCGGCTGCTGCATATACCCTTGTGTTTTACGAGTGCCAGGGTGTCAAAAGCAACTGTGAAAGACATTAAATTGCAGCCGGCGATGCTGCTGCTGAGCTGCTACAGCGCTGCTCTACTCTCTTCCGCTCTTCTCCCTATATGGCTTTGATTTTGCTGTTTGTTGCTGTTGTTGCTTCTGCTGCAGCGCAGCCTAATCTCTTCCGCTCCACTCAATGCATGGCTTTGCTTATGATGCTGCTGCTGCTGCTGCATCGCCGCTCCGCTCTGTACCGCTTCGGTTTGGCTGTTGCTGTCTATCCTCCTCCGTTCTCCCCCCTGAAAGTCATTGCTTTTTCCGCTCTGCCTCTACCTCTGCGCACCGCTGTGCTCTGGCTGCTGTAGCGCTGCTCACTCTCTTCCGCTCTGCTCCCTTCACCTATTTCCTTTTGCTCTGCTTTTGGTTTGGCTTTCTTCGTTTGCCTTTGTTACCGTTATTGTTATTGCAGCGGCTTTAGTATGCCGTTGCGCACAGTTGGTTTAATAATTCGAAAATGTTTTTGAGTGTGTGTCTCCCTCTTCTCTCCCACAAACCACCATTTTCAGGCCGCCGCCGCAGAACAGCTCTGTTTTGTTAATGTTGTCGTCTGAGAGTGGGTGAGGGGTTCGTGGCTCGGGGTACGGTTTATGGGTACACGGGGTTCATTCACCGGCAAACACAACCAGAGACAAATGCCAATAAGAACATCCCGAGTTGGTTGGTTGGACTCACTCGTAGAAAAACTCCAATTCTTGGTTAAGCCGAAACACAGATACTATCACCACACACACACACAGATACCACCACTCACACACACTCAACAGAGGCTTGTTTTTTTGGTGGTTGTTGTTGTAGTGTTATTAATTTCGCCGTAAACGACCATTAACTTAACCCGTAGGCACGTTAAAAAAAAAGCTATTGTGTACCTCTCTCTCCCTCTCGTACGCTCTCCTTGGCTGTTAGATGATTGCAAAAAGCAGTCAACCGCTCCGCTTCCACCGGTAATTATAAAAACAATAGTTTACTATTGTACACAATTTACTACGCGCACTATACGACGGAATACTTCGTTGTAAAAAATAAATAAAACAAAAGCACGTCCGCTAGCCAATAAAACGTCTGCACATTTATTAAACACTTGTAAACACAAACAAACAAAATAAAGCACGCAAAAACTCGAGCCAAGACTCCAAGAAATTTAAACGCAGCGCTTGCACCGATACACGACAGACGAGAACCCGCGCAGTTCAAACACAACACACGTTCGTTCGTTCCAGTGTGACCGCAGACTTTTCGATAAAATATACCTTGAGGGCCTCGTAAATATACCAAAATATACCGTTGCATCTACAAAATATACCGTAAATATACCGGAGTCTTAAATCGGATTCCTCGATTTTGATGTTCTATTTGATATTACTAGCTTGCAAAGACTTTCACCACTGAAACAATAATTTAATCCGATTAAAGAATCCATTTTGCTTATTATAAATACTCTTTTTTATTGGATTGTATATCGTATGACCTTATATTTTACAAATTTGTATTTGAATTTTTCATTAAAATCACCCCCTATGGAAGCACGGGGCCACTAACCAAATAGTATAATAGATATCCAGCTTTAAAGAAGCAAAACGTCACCGCTAAATGTGCGTCTTGGAGTCCCAGGCCTCTGCCTGGAGTCCCGGCTAGTGCGTGTAGAACACGCAGCAGAAGCCCAAGTTACATGGGTATTAGTGCGTGTAGAGCGCGCAGCTAGAAGCTACATTTGTATAAGTGCGTGTAGCCAATGATTTTGTAGCGCTCCAAACCGGTTTTGTCTTCATTCACACGGACACTGCAAGCAATGTATGTGTTGGTGCGTTGACTTGCTGAACTGTGATGGAACGAAAATACGTTTTGATGATTTGATTTTGTTTTCGGGGATTGGCGTATGAACCTGACCTGCCGCAACATGTGCAGAATGAGGGGTGGGGGTTGGTGGCCAGACCCTTGGGGGTTGGAAAAAATAAATATACCAATAAAAGTTGTTATTGTATTTGAATGCTGTAATTGTTTTAAATGCAGATTTTATACTTCTTTATTCAAAATGGTATGCATATTATGGAAACGCCGTCGCTTCTCGACTTCGTTGCTGCCGAATTATCAACATTGTTACCAAATCCATCTTTTAAAGACAAATCATTTCAGATAAATAAAAACACATACATATATATATATGCATATACATGTGTATATATGTATATGTATGTACATACAACTTTTCAACTGCTGTTCTCGTCGTCGTTTCTGTTCTCGACTTCATGTGCGCTTTAATTGTTAGCGCTTGAAACCTTTTCATTTTTTTTTATTGCTTGTGAGCTGACATACCATCCCAAATTTATTTTGTGTGACCTTTATTTGCTTTATATAATTTTGGATGAAAGGGGTAACGGATATAAACATCTGAATATGTATACAAATAATGAATTACGCCAATTGACTTTGCGATGCAAATATTTCCCATTAAAGTATTCAGAGTCACGGTGTGAACAAGCAAGAAGTTTTGACGGAACGGGACATGGAGACATGTTTGCTGGCAAGGCGGCTGCCTTGCACATGTACACACACATTAACACTTGCACATTTTCCTCCGACTCCCATCGGCAAGTCGAGATTTGGACAACTGACCTCAAATTTGATGCCCGCGTACTAATTTTTTGTATATAAATATATATATATTGTAGTAGTAATAGTAATAGATCAAGAATGTATATATACTGTAAGGTTCTTGTCGGTTAAATATTATTTAATGAAATCGTAAATAACCAGCAAAAATGTTTACTTCCAGAAATCAATCTCAAATGTTCACAGATTCATAGAGTATACAATAAATAAATAAATTATTGACATATGTACATATAAGCCATTCCTTAATTTGTATTAAAATATCGATTGGGTGTCTCCATGTCCCGTTCCGTCAAAACTTCTTGCTTGTTCACACCGTGACTCTGAATACTTTAATGGGAAATATTTGCATCGCAAAGTCAATTGGCGTAATTCATTATTTGTATACATATTCAGATGTTTATATCCGTTACCCCTTTCATCCAAAATTATATAAAGCAAATAAAGGTCACACAAAATAAATTTGGGATGGTATGTCAGCTCACAAGCAATAAAAAAAAATGAAAAGGTTTCAAGCGCTAACAATTAAAGCGCACATGAAGTCGAGAACAGAAACGACGACGAGAACAGCAGTTGAAAAGTTGTATGTACATACATATACATATACATATACACATGTATATGCATATATATATATGTATGTGTTTTTATTTATCTGAAATGATTTGTCTTTAAAAGATGGATTTGGTAACAATGTTGATAATTCGGCAGCAACGAAGTCGAGAAGCGACGGCGTTTCCATAATATGCATACCATTTTGAATAAAGAAGTATAAAATCTGCATTTAAAACAATTACAGCATTCAAATACAATAACAACTTTTATTGGTATATTTATTTTTTCCAACCCCCAAGGGTCTGGCCACCAACCCCCACCCCTCATTCTGCACATGGTTCATACGCCAATCCCCGAAAACAAAATCAAATCATCAAACTTGGGCTTCTGCTGCGTGTTCTACACGCACTAGCCGGGACTCCAGGCAGAGGCCTGGGACTCCAAGACGCACATTTAGCGGTGACGTTTTGCTTCTTCAAAGCTGGATATCTATTATACTATTTGGTTAGTGCCCATATGCAGTATAATGACGCCCAGCATTAACCTTTCCAGGTTTTATGCAATAATTATAATTATTTAACTTACCCTCACCATAGTTTAGCAAATTTGTAAATTGTATCTTTCCTTCCTCTTGTGTACTTACATATATTTAATCTATTTTTATTCTTATTTCATATTCCAAAATTAGCAATTAATTCTAAATTGAAAATAAATATATGCACGAATAAATACTATAAACCATGCATTTTCTATACTACTAATATATTATATTTTATGTTTAGTTGTTCTCATGGGTTGTTTAAACTCCCTTCGCAAATGAAAAGAGCTTTCATGGTGCGAAATTTGTTCCAAAAACGAAAGTGTCGACAACAGGTAAATACATACGTCACAAAAATTCCAGTGGCGCCAGGTAAATTACACCGTTAATTTTAATCCTACGTGGGAAGTTCTGCCAGGGAAGTTCTCTCCTGTGTCTAAACGGTCAGGGAAATTCTCTCCTGCCAGAAGTTATCGCAAGCACTATTACGGATCCTTTTAACAGGTGCGAAAAAGGTGGGAGCTTCGGAAAGTTCGTCCTTTTTTACCTACATGCCATACCTTGCGGTCACATGCCAAGGAGAGGATTAAGTCAGCTGAGAGAGGATTACTTCAGCACGATCCTCTCTTCTCTCTTCTCATTTTTGCGGCTCAATATGAGCACAGAATCACAAAGAAATATACAAAAAAAAATATTTGTCCACACTTACATACACTCCCAATCAGACGAATAGACTCACGAGTTTTCAAAGTGAAAAAAGGTTTCTAAAAATCGAGCAGCGAATGATATGGGAGCAAATTTATTTTTCCATTAATCAAGATTCTTTTCCTTGTCTGAAACATAAAGAATTCGACTTCTAAGTGAAAAGAGTTTTTTTTTATGAATTATTTTGTGTAAACACCCCAAAAAAAGGCCCGTTTTAGCGATCACCGAATAGACTCAATAATGAATATTAGGCAAAATCTTTCAAAAGCTTTGTAATCAATTTTTTTTTATGATGTTTGGAGCTTAACTAATGATGTTTGTGGAAAACTTTTTTGGAACTGCTTTGTAATGTCCTTCAGGACATTAAAATTAAGGGGATTTCAAAGGGTTCAATTAAAGCTCGCTGCAGGCCTGTCTGATGCAATTATGTAATGGTTTAACTTCTTAAAATTGTTGACAGGACTCATATCCTTTACGTAAAAGCTATCCCCATGCGATCCCTGCAAAATTCTGATCAGGAGAGAAAAAAAACTTCCAAAATAGGTGAAAATTTGAGTCTTTCATCCACTTCTTTATCAATTTACAGTTATATTTCGTGCGAGTATCCTGGTGAAACTAGCCGTTCTATGTGACAAAAATGGTATTAGCATTGGGGTATTATTGAAAGGAGACAAAAGTTATCCTCTTACTGGGTCTCGCGCATTGTTGTCGCGCGTATCATGACACCGGAAACCGCATTTTTTGTATCCTTTTTTTATACCCTGTACTCGACGAGTAAATAGGGTATATTGTATTTGTGCGAATAACGGTTGTATGTAACGCACAGAAGGAAACGTTTCCGACCCCATAAAGTATATATATTCTTGATCAGCATCAATAGCCGAGTCGATAGAGCCATGTCTGTCTGTCCGTCTGTCCGTCCGTTCGTCTGTTCGTCTGTCCGTCCTGATGAGCGCCTAGTACTCAGAGACTATAAGAGCTAGAGCCACCAAATTTTGCATCCATACTTCTGTATGCTCACACTGTTACAAGTGTATTTCAAAAATTAGCCCCGCCCCTTTCCGCCCCCGCAAAAGGGCGAAAACCTCCCTCTGCTTCGCGCTGTTTATGGCCTCTCCCCCTGACACGTCTCTGCCTCTGCCACTGCCGCGACTCTGCAGTGGGTGTCTGTAGGGGAGGGTGGCGAGCTAAAGGAGCGTGTTGGCGTGAGCAGTGTTGTTGATGTAGATGACAGATGAAGAAAAAATGTAAAATTTGACAAATAACCGTTGAAGTGCAGATGTAGTACTGAGTGCCGGGTATAAAAGGTGTGACGCGTAAGAAACGTCTCACAAATCCCTTCTCGTTTTTTATAAAAAAAGTTTTAATTTCATGATCTAAGAAAAAAAGAAAATTGTTTGACTCGTTACAATAGTCCTTGGAGGACCATTCTGGTGTTGGGTTCCATTTGTTTTTATGGCGCACTTGACACCCGATTTGTTTCGTGGATGTTGAGTAAATCAGTAGGAAAGCTACTCTTAAAGTCCTTTGGTGAGATTCTGCAACATTTTTGTCACATAGAACGGCTAGTTTCACCAGGATACTCGCACGAAATATAACTGTAAATTGATAAAGAAGTGGATGAAAGACTCAAATTTTCACCTATTTTGGAAGTTTTTTTTCTCTCCTGATCAGAATTTTGCAGGGATCGCATGGGGATAGCTTTTACGTAAAGGATATGAGTCCTGTCAACAATTTTAAGAAGTTAAACCATATAATTGCATCAGACAGGCCTGCAGCGAGCTTTAATTGAACCCTTTGAAATCCCCTTAATTTTAATGTCCTGAAGGACATTACAAAGCAATTCCAAAAAAGTTTTCCACAAACATCATTAGTTAAGCTCCAAACATCATAAACAAAAAAATTGATTACAAAGCTTTTGAAAGATTTTGCCTAATATTCATTATTGAGTCTATTCGGTGATCGCTAAAACGGTCCTTTTTTTGGGGTGTTTACACAAAATAATTCATAAAAAAAAACTCTTTTCACTTAGAAGTCGAATTCTTTATGTTTCAGACAAGGAAAAGAATCTTGATTAATGGAAAAATAAATTTGCTCCACTATCATTCGCTGCTCGATTTTTAGAAACCTTTTTTCACTTTGAAAACTCGTGAGTCTATCCGTCTGATTGGGAGTGTATAACGTAAATCTTCACCCATTTCCTCGACTTTGATGTTCTATTTGATATTACTAGCTTGCAAAGACTTTCACCAGTGAAAAAAAATAATTTAATCCGATTAAAGAATCCATTTTGCTTATTATAAATACTCTTTTTTATTGGATTGCATACCTTATGACCTTATATTTTACAAATTTGTATTTGAATTTTTCAATAAAATCACCCCCTCTGGAAGCACGTGAGCACAAAAGAGAAAAAGAAATTATATTTTTTCCCGAATTGGAAAGGGAACATAAGGAAATATTATAATAAGCTCGGAGTGGTTTGGGGGCAGCTCTTCCATCCTTACAACATAATTGGGACTAGACTCGGTTTATACATTGTAATTACTCTTTCTTTTAAAGGAACACCGGATAATGATGAACAAATCATCATTGTCGTCTAAATAACTGAACTAATAAACGAAAAAATCACCATACAAATTCGAAAGAAAAATCCAAAAAAGTATAAAAAAGAGGCATACGTTTATTAAGAATATAATAACTAGAATAGCTAGAATAACTACCTTGTCGCCAGTACCGCTTTAAAAATTGGGATGTTACTCCCAGGCTTTCCAAGATGGACTGCCCCGATTCGATCCGGCGATCCTCATTTTATTGCCGGCGATCAGTTCTCTCTCAATACATAGATTTAAATAAATAATATAGGAGCAGAATTGAATGTAAATGAGTTTTAATTGGCGTAAACTACCAGAGCTGGCATTTTCTTTCAGCTTTAAATCCTTGGCCCGGAACCTTAAGAAAACAAGAACTTAAATAAAAAACATTTTCTTTGTAGCATTTTGAATTATTTTATTTCGTTTCTTTTTTTTTTTTTTTGGTTTTTTGTATGTATTTTTCATTTCAACTAGTTTGAGTTCTTTTTTGACTTAAGATTAAATTGAATTATCGTTTTCGTTTTGTTTTTCTTTCGTTTTCGTTTTCGTTTCTGCTTGCATGCTTTTTGCTTTTATACGCACTTCGTTCTTAGTTATCGTTTTGCTTTGCGGTTTGCATTTCACATTTTCCGTTTCCGTTTTCCTTGTCCTCTTTGTAATTATTCCAATATAATGTACTTGGCTTAATAGGATTTTGTTTTCTTGGTTTTTAGTTTGTTTTTGTTTTGTTTTCCATTTAACTGCTATTTAATTGAACGCTTAATTGAATCGTTTGACAATTTATCCGAAAAATGTAATTTACTTCTGCGTCTGTTTTCTTTTCAGTTGAATTTTGTTTTGTAAATGGAAAAAGCTCTGCGCATAGCTCTCAAGGAAATAATAGAATAGAAATCGAGTGAATAAATTAAGAATCAATAAAAAAAAAACATTTAAAGCATTTTCTGTAGTTAATCTAGATAAATATGCAATTGTGTATGTATATTTGTGTACATGTTTAATAATAATAAAAAAAATAAATTACAGTATTGGCTTAATGTTATAAGAACCCAACCAGGAATCATAAGGCAGCATTTCGTGTTCAAAAGTTTTCGCTTCACATATTCCACTTATCGATTTTATATTTTATATTTTTCTTGTTTTTTTTTTGGTAGATCGCTCAAATGTTTTACAAATTGTGTCTAAGCTTTTTTTAAATGTTACGTTTAAAATTGTTTTGCATATATGTATGTATGTATTTATTTTTATAAGTAGGCTTAATCCGCTATGCTGACAAAAAAAAAACAAAAAAATATATAGATAAGTTTATGTACGGCTCGTTCCGCCTCGCTCTAAACTTAGTTACTAATTTTATTTAAGCGTTGACATACACATATATGCGCTATGTTCGATATCCATATACATATGTATGTACATATTTCGTTTGCTTTTGTTTTTATACATAATTGATTTAATGTTAAATTTCATTTACTTTCTTAAGGGCTAGACAAAAAAAGATTTCTAAGTTTTCACATTTATGCTGGGGCGATGTATCCGCTGTGTATATCCGATACCCGGTCAAGTCTGGAGTATGTTCTTTTACTATATTTATATTTATATTTTTATTTTTATTTAATGCATGTATATTGTGGGTCAATGAATTGGGCAGAAAAGTGCAGCATACAATCGATTGAAATTTAGATGGAAATAATTTGCCCAAGGCAGTACAATTTAATGCCACAAATCGATGAGGCCTATATACAATATGTAAAATTTCAATTATGTGCATTAGATGTGTCCCTGTAGCCAGCCATCTGAATGTTGACTAGTTTTGGGCTTTAATTTCCGTTCAATCTGGACATGCTCAAGCGGCAAAAAGATCGCCCTCCCCCCAACCCACTCTAAAATCTAGTTCGACTTTCTAGTTTATAAATATTTTCCATACTGTTTTTTTTACACATTTTCTGCTATTTTTTCTATTTACTCTAAGCAATTGCCTTTGACCCCACACAAAAAAGTATTCCCCACTTTCTTTTATAATTGAAGGACTTCTTACAGTTCGGATATGGATATATGTATAACATTGGATGTTTGCACGATATGTGTACGTGTGTGTGTTGTCTGTGTTTCTGTGTTTTTTTTTTTGGCTAAGCTTGACCGGGTTAAGGGTCAAATTCAGCTCCGCTTACTCTTCAATTATTCTCATGCTTCATTTTTGCTATGCCTTTGTTACTCGTTCTCGTTTCTCGTCTGTTTACTCGTTCCTTTTCTGTTCTTTTTTCATTTGTTTTTCTCTACCTTGTTTACTGTTTTTATTCACTTTATTTGTAAGTCTAAAAATTTAATCAATTTTGGCTTAGAAATTGTGTTCTGTTTTTGTTTTTGTTTTTCTTTCGTTCGCTCTTTTGTTGTTTCTGTTTTCCAAGCTTTATCTTTATTTTGTGAGTTTCTTTCTTTTACTTGGAACTAACTACAGGCATTTATTTAATGATTACATTTATGATTATATTTATATTTAAGTTCATTGAAATTGTTCTTCGTTTATCTTTTTTGTTTCGCTTTTAAAATTGTTTAGTTGTTTTCTTCCATGCTGCCAGCTCGCTGTTTTAAAATGAACTTTTGAAGTTTTGTAGTTCGATACGTTTCGCTTTAATTGATAGGGATCTCCGCCTCCCTCCGCCTTGCCAACATCATTGACAATAAGTAGCTTAAAATTTGCACTAATTGATATAATTTGCCATTCATTTCGTTTGTTTTTGCTTTGTTTATCCAACGAGAGCTGTCCTCTTTCCATAAAATAATTAACGCTATAAATCACAATACGGTTTTGTTTTTTTCTTTCCTTCTTTCTTTCCTCTTGTATATGCACTATGTATATAGTATAGATATATGTATGTATGTATGTGTATATAGTATATAATATATATGATTGGAAAAAAAAATCATTACACACTCGCTTAGGTTGCTAGACGTTTTCTTTTCCTTTTTTCTGCTATAGACATTTAAAATACAAATTTGCGGGTATGCTAATGGCTCTCTAATGCGTTTTTATTTATAGTGGGGGCTTCTGGGGGCTAAGTCGTGTCTGTGTAAATCGGTAGCATCCGAGTGGAGGCGCTCCTGCTGCTACTTAGACATGTGTGGCCAGTGGGCCCTTCTGTGTGTGTCCCTTGCCATTGTTGGACAATATAAACTGCCCGGATGGACTCTGTGCACACTGCCCGGCGACACCCGACTGTGCCAATGGTGTGGCAGCCAGCGTGTTGCTGCTGGCTGTTAAATTTGAGCTGCTGCCGCTCACACTGCCGCCAGGAGCGCCAGCGCCAGCGCCAGCAGCCCCAGGGCCGCCAATGCCGCTGTTTAGGCTCGCCGCTGCCGAGCCAATGCCAGCGGACAGGACACCAGCATTGGCCGGACTAGTGTGTAGGGTGGCGCCTGTCAGCGAGGCGCCATGGCCATGGCCGTAGTGCTTGATGCCGCCATTCGAGTGGTGATGGCGTGCAGCATGGTAGGGCGGTGGGGCTGGCGTAGCCGCTGGATTGGCGGTGCTTGGCGGTGGCAATGGTGGCAAAATCGAGGAGTTTGTGCGTAAATACGGATTGCCATAAATGGCGCTGAAGCGACTATCGATGCCGTTCTGTAGTAGAGGTTGTCCTGCAAACGAGAGAGCGAGAGATGAAATGAAATGAGTTGCAATGGAGAGGGGACAGACAGACATACCCATAAATCCATTTGCCTGCTGGGATTGCTGCTGCTGCTGCTGCTGATCGTGACGTTGATTGCGCGGTAGACTGGCACCACCTCCACCACCGAGGGCAGCAGCGGCTCCCACACCGCCAACACCGCCCACGGCGGCAGCCGAGTGTGGCAATGTGGCAGAGTTCTTGCCACCAGAGCTCTTCACGGACTTGCCTGCTTCGCCGGGTGGGCTATAGTCGAGGGCGTATTCAAAGTAGTGGGCGTATCCATTGGCGGATGTCTCCTTGTAGGCGTTCTCCTGATGGTTCTTTAGATTTTTAATGTGACACTGGCGATTGTAGCGGTCGGTAAAGTCACCCGAGAAGCGCTCATCGAACTTAACAGGCCCGGCCAGGGGCACACCCAGTGTGGCGCCCTTCATCTGCACATCTGGCATGGGCGATTGGTTGAGGGTAATGGCCAGCGCCTCGCTGCCCGCCTCAGAGTACTCCACATCGTAGGCCTTGGAGCGCAATTCGCTCTTCAGTTCGTTCAGTTTGTCGCCGCCGCGTGATGCCTCCGGTATGACGTCCGCGGGCATGGGCTTCTTCCGGTTCCTGCGCTTCGTGTACACCACAACGATCATCACAATCATCAGTATGATGGCCACGGAGAACACCGAGCCCATGACGACCAGCAAGACGGGTATGTTGCCAGGCTCACGCACCACGGTGATCAGCAGCGAGTCGCTGCCATACGAATTCATCACGGTACAGTTGTACTTGCCAAAGTGAGTTGCACGACTCTCGCGGATGATCAGCGCTGCGCGTACACCCTCCGGCAGGTGCTGCTCCTCGAAGATGTATATGTCCGGGTCGGCGCTGCTCATGTTGATCACTTTGTTCTCGAAGGACCACAGGATTTGCTCTGCCTTCGGTATGCTAAAGGCCAGACACTCAATCTTCACCTTGTTGCCCACGGCGCCAAACTGAACCTTGTGCGAGGTGATGATGGGTGCACGCTTCACGTGTATCAATGCCTCGGCGCCAATTTCGGGGAATCCAGTGACCTCTGCCCTACAAATATACCGTCCAGCCGTCTCGCTGCTCACTTTGATTTTCAACTCCGTGCCGCGGCCAACAACCTACAGGGGGAAAAGAGTAGAAAGAGCTTCATGCATAAGTTTTGTGTCCCTCTCTTCCCTTTCTGATCAATCGTCATACCTGAGCGGAATTCTCGTTAACCCATTCGATTTCAGGCGTTGGATTGCCGGCCACCTCGCAGCGCATGCTGACAGTCGCGCCCAGGTCAGCCTCTACGGTTTGTGGACGCTTGCGAAAAACGGGTCCAACTGCAAGGAAACAATCAGTCAATCAGTCGCTACTCGCCACTCGCCACTCGCTACTCGTTACTCGTTGCTCCAACTTACAGCTTATGTCCAGGGTCTCGCTCTCCTCGCTCTTGCCAACGGCATTGACCACCTCGCACTTGACAATCGAATCGTGATACGAACGCGTGACATTGTGAATAATCTGCAATGGAAACAGGGCTGAGTAAGTGCTATCAATGGTGGAATTACAGGCAATAGACTCACCATTTTGGTGGTGAAATCTCCCGTCATGAGTTCGTCATTGATGAACCATCGGTAGCTGACTTCGGGCGGATTGGCATCGGCCTGGCAGCTGAGCATTACCTCGGCGCCCTCCGGTATCTTGCCACCGGCCATTGCGCCTTCCACCACAGACACGGACACCTTGGGGGCGTACTTGACTTCGAGCAGCAGCTTGGCGGACTTGTAGGTGCGATCGGCGGTGTTCTGAGCCTGACACGTGAACGTCGTGTTGTGGTGCTCCTTCTTGGGCGCCAGCTTGAGGATGGATTTGGCGGTGATGCGGCGAGAATCGGAGAGCGGTTCCTTCACGTACTCAATGCCCTTGGTGAGGACATTGCCAAGGCCATCGATCCAGGTAATCTCGGCGGCGGGCTTGCCGCCCACCGACACACACTCCAGCTCGATTTCACGATCCTCTGTCGTAACCATGTAGTCGCCTTGCAGTATCTTTGGGGCTTCGGGGGGCACCAGCACCGTGAGCTTGGCAAATCTCGAACGTATGCCCTGTTCGCCCTGCGGTCCGGGTCCCACCTGGCACTGGTACTTGGCATCGTCGTCGAGCATCAGCGGATAAATGTCAAGCGAGAAGTCACCCTCCTCGTCACTGCCCACCATCGAGTAGCGCTCGAAGCCGCTCAGATTGCGATGCTGTCCCAGGCCAAAGTCATCCTTGGTCCACTGCAGTGCCCCAACTTTCTCCATCACGCGGCAGGGCAGCGTCACGCGTGAACCCACAACAGCTGTCTGATCCTGTGGCTCCATGGCAAACTGCTGACCGCCATTTTCGCCGCTTCTCGGCTTGTTGTCATCGTTGGCCGACGCTGAGGCCACTGAGGCCGATGATTCGCCGTGGTGTGCATTGTTCTGATTGTTTTTGTTCTTATTCTTGGACTTGGCCAGCACGGAGACGGGCAGTAGGGCCACCTCGAGCAGCAGTACGGCCAGGGGTAGCACCCGCAGCAGCTGACTTTTGCGCATTTTCTTCATTTTAGCCACCGCAGAATGGCTAATACGGCTGCAAAGAGAGCAATTCAAAGGGGGAAAATTAATTTAATTTTATTATTCAGATTTTATTTGCTTAATCTGAACATGAGCGCCATCTAGCATTGGTTTAATGTCAGCGTTTAAGCGCCATCTGGCTGGCTGGCGCCAGTTAGCGTTGATTTAATGGAAGCCTGCTAGCGCCATCTGTCCGGAAGTCCAGTTTTTTGCATGCATCTTCGTCAGATGGCGCTAGCAAAGGTTTCATCAGCATGTAAGATAGATGGCTCTTCAGTTTCTCGCTCGATCGGACTGAATATGGAAAGCTTCTCTTTCACTCTGGATGGGAAGGGATTTTGTAGTCGTAAATAAATAAATATGCTACGTTATATATGTACATATGTATGTATGTATATTTTATATTTTTATTAAATTTAGTTCCGCGTATTCCTTTTTAATTGAATTACAGCACCCGAACAGAGCTCGGTCCTCTCTTTCTGCATGCAATTCGAATTAAATCAACAGCGAAAAACAAACTTTATAAAAAATAATTATCGGACAAACAAAACGGGGCAAAAGGTGCAGTCAGCCACCCACCATTCAGCCCGCTGGCTGCACGCTTGCCTGCCGCCGCCGCTCACATGGCAAACGAATGCAATCAAATTTGTTTTTGTGGGTCAAGTTTAAACCAAATGAACAAGAAGCGGTGCTTGGCTGGGTACATGCGTGAACGTGTGCGTGAACATAACTGTATGGGAGTGCCATCTGTAACACGACTTTTGGAATACCCAAAATAATAATGATTTAGCTGTGAAAGAAGCGATGGAAGTCCCTACAGCTTCTCGATTGTGGCAATATTTATGCAATAATTTTGTGTTAATTATTCCCTGTGCTCTAGAGTCTAGAGAGTCGATATACCCGCTGTGCCACGAGTGCTACCTTGAAAGCTTAAACTCACTGCTGTGTGGGGGCAGAGGGCAGCAGAGACAGGAATGCGTGGGTTGTCAGTTGTCTGGATTTGGTGGCATCAACTGCAGGACGCAAAAACAGCAACAGCAACAGCAACAGAAACAGCGACATAAGCAGCACTGACGGCAGCAGGCAGCAGGCAGACAGTCAGAAACGGACGTCAGCAGCAGCGGGGGGGACGGATGAACGTCAGCTGCAGCTTGCTGCCATAACTGCAGGAGTGCAAACCCATAACTGTAACTGTAACTGTAACTGTAAATGTAAGTCCTGTGGTCGTTTGCCGTGAAATTGAAACATATTCGCGCGCAGCTTTGCACGCGTATCTGCCTTCAGTTTATTTTTTTTACCGCTGCTTTTCCGCCCACTGTGAATGCATGCCACACACACACACACACACACACACACCGAAACACAAACACAAACATATGTTCCCTTTTTGTGGCTCTTCTTTTGGCTTTTCCTTTTTATTTTATTTTTTATTTTGCCTCCTCTCCTTTTCATGCGATTGTTCGTCCGGTTTTGGCCTTGGCATTTGCGGCTTTTGTTTGCTTTTTGTCTTTTATTTATTCTATTTCTTTTGGCGTTCACCATTTTTTTGTTTGTTCTTTCTGCTTGTTTGTGTTCCAAGGACCTTAAAGCTGCCTGCCTACAAGAACTTGTAGGTGGGGGGAGATACAACTAAAGCTGCGTTTGCGAGAAATCTGAATTTTTCTGTGTGAGATTTCATGTGAATTGGGCGCTTCATTTAGCACTCATTATTAAGAGAGTTTTTCGCTAAAGCTTTGATGCATTTTCGCTTGATTTTGGAATTTAAATGAAGTTTTAAATTTATACTTTGATGGCCCCCCCGTTGGAGCATTCCTTATGGCATTTCCCATCATTCGCTTCTCTCTTTGATGCATTTAAATCGCATAAATGATGTACCAAATAAGTGAGTACCAAATACGATATATTATGCGATAATTGCTTCAGTTTAGTTGGTTTAGTTGCATTTAGCACCTTTTCCTTTGCCAGTTGTGCACCTCCTGCTGTTCCTGTTCCTATCGCGTTGGCGGTTTGGTGTACACGTGCTATCCATTGTTCCACACAAAAACACAGCACACAGCGCACAGCCCATCCCACTCCTCCGCCCGAATCATTAACTGCGTCGACATCTAACCAAAAAGGTAATGCTAACGATTTCATCAAATTGGCGCCCACGGAAAGGCCAAAAGAAAGCACAGTTCAGGTTCAAACACAACAACAACAACAACAACAAAAAGAAAAGAAAAAAACAAAGAACAAAGAAAAAGAAAGCAAAGAGAGAAGCGAGAAGCGAGCGCGCAGCTCACGAATGAAATGTGCCAAAAGACAGCACTGACCAGGGCATTTATATCCCAATATCCCCACCATATACATATATCCTCTTACATATACATATAGCAGCTCCGCAACCCAACCCAACCATATCCTCCATATCGCTGTATGGCTATCCTTTTCACTCCGCTGCAATCGCAACGCACGGACCTGGGCCTGGTCTATTTTTTATGGCCTTTTCATTTGACTACCCCGTGTGGGCAGGAGCGAAGGGCATTCCCACTAGCTGAACGCAGAGGAAGTATATAGCATATAGAGAATTCGATATGGATATAGCATAGAATATAGATACAGAAACAATCAGAAACAAATAATCATCAACGTGGCATAAAAGACACTTTAATCCCTGCCCTAATTTGCCTTTCTGCTCCTCAGTTTCCTACCCATAACTTCATGGAATTATGTTGCATTTCTTTCTGCATTCGATTATTATTCAGTTAGAAAATTCCCCGATGGCTCGGGGCGAGCGTATTTGTATCGTCGTTACCTGACTTTTCTTTTGTTTTCTTTCTGGTTTGTGTTCGGAGGTTCTCTGTTGCTTGTTTACCAGCACCAGCCATGATTTACGGCATTTGCACTTTGACTGTGACTGTCCGCGTTCCTCCCTGTCCCTGTCCCTGTCCGTGTCCGTGTCCCTGTCCGTGTCCGTGTTGGGCAAGTACGGGTCGAAGTGCGGCTCCGAGTACGACTCTGTTTGTGTGTTGCTGTACGCGAACACGAGTCCGGGCTGTGGCTCAGAAGTGCCCGGCATATATAGAGCCGGAAATGCCCGGCGTGCGTATGTGCCAGGTGATATACAGACGCGCGGGGGACTGTGGGTCTTGGTCTGGAAAAACTTTGGATAGTGCTCGGATACGGATACTGAGAGCCGGGTGCCGGGCGCCGGGCGCCGGAATCCCCACCGTGTTCTTTTCGCTGCCAGCAATATGCTTGCCTAAATTATTAAAATTTATAATAAAATTTTTATGACCATAAAAGGCCAAGCGCCACACCATCAGAAAGAAAAGCCTCTTTGCCCGTGCACTCAGTTCACTCCTGCTGGCTGGCTGCCCTGCTGCCTGGCTGGACGTTGTGTCCATTTGGTCCTTGGGCCGGACTGGACTGAAAGTTGTACAGGAAATGACTGGACATGATTTTTCGTGCACACATAACTTTTGTTTTTAGTTGCGGTAGATTTTCGTTGGATAGTAAAAACCACTTCCCCGATAGTCTCCTGCTGGACGGACACCTACTGGCTCCTCTGCACAGTCGGCGGGGACTTCCCTTTGAGTTTATGTTGCGTGCTTGGGGCCTGGAGACTGAAGGTGGACTCTCGACTCTGGGCTTTGGGCTCTCGGTCTCGGGTTTCGCCAAAAGTTGTCCCTTTATGTTGTACTTGCAGGCGAGAGACATTAAAATTACTTAAGGTCTCCGCTCCGCTCTGCTCTGCTCTCAGTCTCTGTCACTTGACTTTTTGTTGCTGTTTTTTTTTGTTGGGCTTTAAGACGGATTTAAGATCCGTCAACTTGTCGGAAAGATTTCTAGGTAGAAGCAGATCTTTCTTTGTGCTTGAGAACGATTTGAAAGACACTTTCTTTAGGGATTGACTCCTGTTTTTCCTGAATGTTTTGTGTGTAAAATGTACATAAATAAATGAATAAAATTTTTAACTTTTAAAAATATTTGAAAAATGTTATTAAATCTAAGCTTGCATGTTTTTGTGCCTGTTTTATTGCTGTTGCATTCCAGTTGTGTTTGAGTTTCATTTATGTTTTATTCCTGTTTAATTTCTATTTGATTCCCGTTTTATTCCTGGTTTATTCCTTTTTCATTCCTTTTATATTACAGTTTCATTCCTCTGTTATTCCCGCTTTATTCCTTTTTTTATTCCTGTTTTTCCCCCTTTTTCCCCCAGTTGTATAAGCTTTATATTCCAATTTTCCTATTTTACTTTTCTTTTCTTTTATTCCTCTTTTGTTCTTGTTTTATTCCCGTTTTATTCCTATTGTATTCCTCTTATATTCCTGTTATTTTCCGGTTTCATTCCTCTTTTATGCCCGTTGTATTCCTGTTTTACTCTTATTTTATTAACGTTTTTCTGTTGTTAACTTCTTTGACACAGTCTCCCCGTTTGTTGTGTCGCTTTTCAACACCTTTTTGACCGTTTAATGGCCAAGGGTTCTCTCTGTTGCAGCTGTCATTGGCAGCGAGTGAGTCTGTTTGTTTATGGGAAATTTGTGCAGCATTTGCCGTATTTGATTTCCTCTTCTTAGCCTAGCTTTGCTTTACTCTATCATTCCACTTCGAACAACCTTTTGTTTCACAGATTCTCCGAGCCAAGACTCTGTTGTAGGAACTTAACACGGGAGCTGGGCACCTCAGGGCACGACAAACGCTAATGACAAAAACACACACACACACACACAAACACACACAAGGAGGAGGGGTAACATTATGCTAATTAGAATACCTCACGAAGGAATAATTCGTTGGAAATATCTCTCCTTTTTTTCGCCGGCAAAGCAAAGCAGCAAATGGGAGCAAACAAAGAGGGGAAAAGAGAGAAAAGCCTTCCCCCCTTTTCAGTGGAAAAACTGCGTCACACAGTGCCGAAACAGAACTAACACTATTTATCACCCTCTTTCTCACCTCACCTCTCTTTCGCTCTCTCTTTCATTCACTCACTGACAATCGTTCCCTTTGTTTCGCTAACTCTGCCCTGTGTGTGTGTCTCTGACTGTGTTTGGGCTGTCATTTGATTATTATCCTTTTCCTCGCCAAGAAATCAAAGCCGAAACACGGGATACACTTTTGTGTGTGTTTCAGGCGTCTCTCGAGACACGTCTCTGAGGCCAGACTGGAGACAGCAATATAAATATCCAGCAAATATCCTCTAAAAGGGCACACAAAACGCCACACAACATCCACGAAACAACCACTGGGAACAGTTGAAAGCAAATACTGTTCCCAGCGCCCCCTGAAACTCTAATCAAATTTATACGCTACCTTCCGCCCCTCTCTCTCCCCCTTTCGCGTTTCTTTAGCCATAAATTAGTGAGCGAACATTTCACAGCCCTTCAAGGAGTGGGGGGCTGGTGGCAATGTGAGTTATGTGGGCGTGGCAGTGCCAATAAATTCATCAATTTAACCAAAAAATAAAAGAAGAAAAATAAACAAGCGAAACAAGGACTAGAACAAGCAGCAGCAGGAGGAGGAGTTTTGGCAGAAAACACACATAAGAAAAGTTTACGCGACGCCTTAATACTTATACCAGCCACGCCCACCAACCCAACAGCTTCCGCCTGGCTGGCAGCAACAACAACAACACCCCAACCGACACTCCAGCCAATGCCACAGTCCCAGCTCCAGTCCCTGCTCCAGCCCCAGCCCCGACCGCTTCTGCAGAAACCTTTTAATTGAATATTAATAACAAAATCCTGCATATTAAACAGAAGGACCAGCAGCAAGCAGCAAGCAGCAACCAGCACCAGCACAAGCGGCGCAGCGTTGCCCTAAGGACGAGCAGTGAGCCACAGAAAGGACTAAAACCTTTTGTTAATATATGCACACATCTGTAGCTGGTGGCTGTGTCTTCGGAGCTGTAGCCATAGCTCTATCTCTGTAGCTGTACCTCAGAGTGTGCCTTCTGTGTGCGTGTCTCTCCGTTCTGGCCGCTGTATTATGGCTAAGAGCACGTCTCCATGCTGGCCAAAGCGAAGTCCCCGCACTCTGGACTGGGGCTGGACTGCTGCTGTTGCTGATGATGTCAAATGTTAATGCAATCAAATTGGAACCTCATTCAATTGGGAGACGGAGAGAGAAGCAGAACGAGAGGGACAGGGACAGGGACAGGGAGATGGAGAGGCAGATGGAAGGGCGGCCAGCTGGCGTATAGCGAAAACTAGCACTAAATTCAATTATGCATGTGGGGCGTGGGTATGGGGATCTCCGCATCTCGTTGGCGCAGTGCTAGGACACGGCCAAAAACGTGTCCTTCTTCCAGCGCGTTAACTTAATATTTGAGCGTTAGACCTTTAAGGAAAACCAAGCCGAAAAACTGATTAGCAACTGCGGAAAACGTTGAGCCATGCTCAGCGCTTAATAAAACAAATTGAAAATAATAATTTGAAGCAATCTTCCTGCTCCTTGAACTCCTTGCAGCGCAGCCTCAAAGTTCAATCGAATATTCACGTTAATTACACTTTGAGAGTTTTGCTCAGTTTGGCGGTACAAAATGCAATCAGTTTTCAATTAGAATTTGTATTCTTTTCAATCAATTTGAATGGCGGGCAGGTGGGCAGCTTGGGGCAGCGAGGGGTAAATAGTTTGCCCACCCCCCACCAATGGGTCAAGCAAGGCCAAGAGTTGAACTTTACCCATGGCCCTTTCTTGTAGTTGCTGTGGCTCTGGCTTAATAGAGGTGCTAAAGCCGGCTCTTGTTGTTGTTGTTGTTGTTGCTGTTGCTGCTGGTGGGAAGAAGTGCTGCCAGTGGCGGCATGGAGCGGGAGCGGGAGCGGGTGCGGGAACAGGGGGGGTACGCTTTGCTTTATTGTTATAGCGCAAACAATTTCGTGTCATCCGCAATTAGGCAGGTTCAGGCTCGCGTAATATCGATTTAATTGCGCTCCGTTGCCTCAGCGAGCGGGGGGTGTGTGTGTGTGTACGTAGACTAGGACTTCCAGTTGGTTGGCTTAGCAAGTGGACGGACGGGCTGGCAGTGGATTCGCATGCGAATGCAGTGTGTGTGGTGGGGGAGGGTGGGGGGGAGGGGCTCCAAAACGAATTGAAAAGAAAGCGAGTGCGACACGCATATGCCCAAGGCAGCCAAGGCAAATAGTTGCAGGGGAATACGTACAAGAGCGAGAGAGCGCGCAAGAGAGAGAGAGAGCGCAAAAAGAGAGTCCAAGGTGAGTTTGCTCTGTCTCACTCTCTCTCGCGCTTTCTAGCGCTTGTCTCTCTGAGCGCGTGGTGAATAAGTTGTTGGTGGTACTCCCCACAGCGGACGACTTCAGCTTGTTCGTGAATTCACCTGGAGCCAAACGATCAGCTGCTGATCTTTCTGCGTCTTTTTTAAAAGCTTTTTCCATTTTATTTGCAGTCCTAGAAATGGTTGGTGCGGGTGTTTGTGTGTGTTTTTGTGTCAATTCATTCAAAATGATGTCACTGCCTAATGGGAAATGTGTACAGCGGAATCAATGTCAGTCGCAAAATGTAGCAACAAAAATTGATGCCTGCAGCAGAGTGGAGCAGAACAACAGGCCATAAAAGCGCGCCTCCATTTGTGACCGTGTCTGTCAGGCATACATACATATGTACATACATATGTACATATGTACATTTCTGCATGTTTGTAGGCGTTTTGTAAGCAACAAAAAAGGAGAAGAAATTGTTTATTACACAGCAGCAGCAGGCAGGTTCTTCTATCTCCTATTCGCTTGCTCCCCCGCCAAACAATAACAACAAAAAAAGAGAAACTCCTGTCCGCTGGGCGCCTTGCCTTAGACTGTTCCACCCACCGATTCCGACTCCTGCCATGCTCTTCGCTCTTTTGGCCCATAGTCTTCCCCCCTGACAGCCAGCCAGCCAGCAGGCGCGCCGTGTTGCACATGAATAGACACGCACACACACACGCACATACCAGCACACATTGCAATTACCTTGCCACTATCTTGCTCACACTCGCACACACACTTGGCACCCCCGCACACACCATCACTGCCCCTACCCCTACCCCTACCCCTACCCCTACCCCCACCCTTTGCTTGCATTGTTTCTGCTTTCGCCTTTCGCCTCTCTCCTCTTTTTCTGTTGTATTTTGTTCGTACTTGGCTTAAACGCTTTAAATTGTTCTTTATGTGTTGCGGGGGTCGTGGAGGGGGGTGGGCACTGCCGCTACTCCTGGCTCCTGGCTCCTGGCTGGCTCCTGTTGCTTGCTGGCAAAAATTTGTACCTAAGCGCATTTGGGGAATTTAAGCTCATTTTGAGCGCCTTTTGTTAAATCACTCAACACTCTACACACACACACACACAGCAGCAGCAGCAGCCACACACCCACCACAGTCGCAAAATGATAGCAACTCCAGTGGGTCAGGGGGTTGGGGGTTGGGGGTTGTGGGAGTGTCTGAGCGCGTCCTTTGATGCCTGAGCCTGTTTTTTTCCTGGCATTGTGAGTCCTCTCAGTCCTTTGTTCCAGTGCTACTCCTTCTGCTGCTGCCTTCTGGTGCGCTCTCCTTGATCGCTGTGAGCTGTCGAACTGCTGCTGTTGATATTTTTATACCCGGTACTCGAAGAGTAAATAGGGTATATTGTATTTGTGCACATAACGGTTGTATGTAACGCACAGAAGGAAACGTCTCCGACCCCATAAAGTATATATATTCTTGATCAGCATCAATAGCCGAGTCGATTGAGCCATGTCTGTCTGTCCGTCCGTCTGTCCGTCTGTCCGTCCGTCTTGTTGAGCGCCTGGATCTCAGAGACCATAAAAGCTAGAGCCACCAAATTTTGCATCCAGACTTCTGTATGCTCACACTGTTACAAGTGTATTTCAAAAATCAGCCACGCCCTCTTCCGCCCCCGCAAAAGGGCGAAAACCTCCCAAATCTACAATTTTAAAGATAAAAGAAAACTAAAAACGCCATTCCGTAGGGAATGACCATATCTATCTGATCACCAAATTGGGATCCGATTGGATCATTATTATGGCCACAATGAAGAAATTAAGTTGCAGTGGCTAAACCCACCCTGTCCAGCAGCTTTTGTTGCTTTTACACATTCTCTCATTCACACTCTGCTTCGCGCAGTGGCAGAGGCCTCTTCCCCTGACACGTCTCTGACTCATCCTCTGCCACGACTCTGCCGCTGCCTCTGCCCTGACTCTGCAGTGTGTGTCTCTAGGGGAGGGTGGCGAGCTAAAGGAGCGTGTTGGCGTGAGTAGTGTTGTTGATGTAGATGACAGATGAAGAGAAAATGTAAAATTTGACAAATAACCGCTAAGGTGCAGATGTAGTACTGAGTACCGGGTATAAGAGTTGTGACGCGGCTTAAGACGCGTCTCACAACGTTCCTCCTCGTTTTTACATAATTTTAAGGTTAATTTTTAAGGAATCGCCACTCTTCACGTGTCTTGGGGGTTCTCGTTGCTGTCTAGCAATGGCTCTAGATTTGAGCCATTCGTCAGCTTTTCCAGTTCCGCTTCAGGCAGGTGTTAAGCAACTTTCTGTAATTTTAATTGGTATTTCATCTGATGTAATTCTTTGAGCTGCATCTTCTCTTTGGTGTTACCCAGTCTGCAGAATTCTCTATTTTCTTCTGGATTTATTTGCCATTTTTGGCATTCCACTGTCTACAGAAATTAAGAGAGAATTATTCTGGATGTGCTTCTAATCGGGATTCCCCACAGAGTTCTCCTCTCTTGTCCTCAGCATTCTCGCAACCGCCTAGCCATCAGCCATTCCCTCATCGCCTGTTCCCTTTCCCACTTAGTTTTTGTTTTTGGGTATTTTCCACGGTGGAAATTTATGCACACACGAAAAAAAAGAACAAAACCGAACAACAATTGATGTTTCTGTCTATTTTCATTGGGGATTATTACTTTGAATGCTATTATGTTGCTGTTGCTGTTGCTCTGTGGCAGTGGCACAAAATGGCATTAAATTAAATAAAGACCCATATTAGACTCATGTCCCAGAGGGCCAGGCCAGGCCAGGCCAGACCTGCCCTGCCACCCCACCCTAGTAGGTTACACCCCTCTGTTAAGGTAGTCTCTGCATGTGCTGCATACATACATATGTACATGTAGCTGTATATGCTCTGCTATGGATCAATAATGGGCACAAAGTTCCTAACAACAGCAGCAGCAGCAACAGCAGCAGCAGAGAAAAAAAAGCAAAAGGGTTAGACGAAATGAAGGCGTGTCTGGGGCCTGCTGGGAAGGACTTTCTAATGCCTAAAGGGGCGCTGGCGGGGGGTGGGTGGCACAGCTATTGCCATTATTGCTGTTGCGGTACAGTTAAGTCAATTTTTTCCATTGCAGCAGCAACAGCAACAGCAACAACAGCGAAGAAAATAGCAAACTAAATGGCAACAATGTGCACTAAATTGTGCAAAACTTCATTGCGTTTTGCTGTTGCTGTTGCTTCTGTTTCTGTTTCTATTTCTTCTTTCCACTTCTCCTTCTCCTTCTGCTGCTTCTGTTTATTCTTTCTCCACCGCTGCTGCTGCTTGTGCCCTTTTGTTTTGCTTAGTTTCAATTGTGCTTCTTATTGCTGCTATTTTGTGTTGTTATTTGTACTCCTCCCTGCTGCCTTCATTTAAATGTTTTTGCTGCTGCTGGTTCTGGCTCATGTTTGCCCCGTCATCAATTGGGACACGGCTACCCGTTTTTGTATGGGACAGCTCCCAGGTATTCCTTATTCCTTCTAATCCATGATCAATTTAGCAAATTTAAGACTCGAAGTGGTTGCCATTTCATAAGTTCTTTTTTTTAGTTTACTAATCAACTAATATTTCCTCTAGTTCTCCTGCTAATTATGGTCATAAATATTCATTTCTAATCTTGCAACGTATTAATTTCCCCGGGTTTTTGCTGCTCCTGCCTAATAGCTGTTTTTTTGCTATCGTTTTTCAAATGATTTGATTTAGCGCTGTTGCATAACAAAATGCTGCATACAGTGTGGCGCCGCCGGCGATTAGCAGCAAGTTGAGGCAGCGAAAAAAAGCAGCAAAATGCTGAAAAAAAAGCAAAAACAACACCAGTAGTGGTGCCGGGAAAATCAATGGGCGAAAATTGTTTAATTGAATGTAAATTTCAGGCTAGCTTTGGAGTGGCTGAACGAACACAACAAAAAGACACTTGAAACTCTTTTAAATGTTCATTAATGTTTGATCTATTGATTAGTTATGGAATAACCGATAGCTGCAGCGATTACCAGAGATTTTTCAACTTTAACAAACGAGGATAAACGTTGTGAGACGCTTCGAGAGATGCGACTGCCTGCTTTCATTTCCGTGCCACCTTTTTCGGCATTCATTTTACGCGTTTTCACTCGCTTTATTGTCACATTCAACAGTGCATAATATTTGCAATCATTTATTGATTAGTTATCTTGCCGAATCGAAATGGGGGCAAACAAAAAAAGACAGAAACAAAATCGAAATGCATTTTGTCCTTGCGCATGAGTGAACGACGCAGAGGTACGAATGGATGGCTGGGGATATGTATGGCTGAAGGATGACTGGGTGCAGGATATGGCTAAGGACATGGACATTGAGGTGCAGCAGCAGCGACGCTGACGACGCTGACGACGCTGACGACGACGAGGATATTGGAAATGCAGTAAATAATAAAGTGCAAAACGTTGGAAGAGTGCTGTGACTGTGCCTGTGCCTGTGCTTGTGTGTGGGTGTGGGTGTGCACGCATACAGCGACACTCCACTCCACTCGTACATGGATGAGCAGCAGTGTGAGTGGTGGGGGGATTTGCTGCGGGCTTATGCAAATGTCGCACTGCGATATCCCACAACAACAACAAAAGTCGCGAAGAAAACAAAAGGAGAAGCCCCCCGAACGAAGGAACAGCACTAAGCCGAAACAAAACAGAACACTGGGAAGGGGGAAGGGGGAAGAGGAGGATGGGAAGGATGTGGTTTGGGGTAACTCTGTGCACTTGAAAAGCGACCAAATCGATGTCAGCGAGGAATATAAAGCGAAAGGCACAAATCTGCTCTCTTTCTCTCGCTGGGAGTTATCGCAGTTTCCACGATTCACAGCGACAAAATGGGCACAGTGGAGAGGGGAGCCTGGAGAAAAGCGAGTGAAAATGCGACTTAGATTGATGGAGAGCCAGCGGCACACACAAGGATCTTTGTCCTTTGAGGGAACCGAGCTAAATCCACTGAAGAGAAAGTTATGTGCAGCCGAACAAAAAACGAACAGGAAGAAAAAAGAACGAGGTCAGCTCAAAGGCAGAGACTGCGGCATATTTTGTGACTTTTGTTGCTGCTCCTTTCTGGCTAATCCCAGGGAACTGGCAGAGCAGCAAAAATATGAGGGAATAAACTGTAGCCCAAAGAGTCTCTGCCCAGCGCAGGAGGCTTCTCGATAGATCCATAAATGATCTTGAATGGCATTTCCACGCTCAAAATTAACTAAAAGTGAACCACCACAGATTTAACCCGAGAGCAAAATTAGCCCCCAGCCCCCCAGGCAAACCTTTTCAAATGGCAACCAATTTCAAGCCGTTTGAGGTTTTGGTGACCTTTTGCGATGCACACACACAGAGCCACACAACCACAGCCCAGCCATGTGGCCATGTGTGTGTGTGCCGCAGAGTCTTGTCAACTTATTTAGTGCCTGGCCGCAAGACCCAATCACAAACAGAGAGGAAAGCGTTAGTGGTAGCCGCGGTAGTGCGGTATAGGGATAGGAGTACATAAAAACAATGCACTGACAACACGCAACCCAAACAACAACAAGAAAAGCAACAGCAACAGCAACAACAACAACAACAACAGCGACTAACTAAACTTAGTTTAGAAGCGGGAAATTTCGCAGCGACCGCAGCACGACCAGAAAACAGAACCCAGAACCAAACCAAAGCCAAAGAGACAGAGAGGGAGAGGAGGAGAGAGAAGCGAGCAGGTAGCGGGCAGGAATGAACCAGGGAGAGGGTAGGGGAAGGCAGGAGGAGCGCAGAGTGAGAGCAGGAAGCGAGCAGGAAGTGGGCTGACAGAGAGCTGGGGGAGGAGAGGAGCAGCAAGCCCATCAGCGACCACCGACTAAACATTACGCGTACGCCTCAATGACCACACACACAAACACACACACAAAGCACCCACGCTCTTTCGCTGTCGCACTCTACCTCACCCATCGCTCGCCCGCTCACCCACTCACTCTCTCTCTCTCGCAAGCGAAAGCTCGCCCTCTCACCCACTCTCTCTTGCTCTCTCGCTCTCTTTCCATTTTAGGCACCGCAGCAGCAGCAACCAACAGCCAGCAGCAGCTGCCAAAGCTCTCACAGAAAAAGAAAGAGCGAAACAAAGAGGAGGAGGAAGTGCATGAAACATAATGAAGCTTCGTCAAACCGCACTTTATATACACTTAAAGCTGGAGAAATTAAGAAGGGGAATAGAGAAAAAATTGTTTCCTATTTTGTATCGTTTTTGCAGTCACAGAAATACAATTTTTAATGCTCCCAAAATGTCTGTAAATACTCGTAATATGCTACTCCCGGAGCTGATTGATCGGTAACACCCTCTCTGCAGTATAAGCAGCAGCGGAGGAGGAGGAGCAGTTTGCAAAATACGAGTGCAGAGCACAACAAAAAAGTGGGCGACGACCTTTTCACGAAAATTCATTGTCAAGCCGTGTGTGCAGCTTGGACAGCGGGAGAGTGCCAGCAGGAGGGCAGGAGGGGCTCGGCCCGGACCTGGACCTGGGACCTGACACAAAACTGTTGACGAAGTCGAGCCACTTCAAACAGTTTTTTAGCCACCTCTCCGCCGCGCCGCGACGCACCGCGCCGTGACGCTCCGCCTTGCGTTTATTAAAACTAATTAAAATGTTTAAAACATTTATAGAACAAACGGAATGGAATGGAACGAGAAACGGAAACGGCAACGGCAACAGAATGAAACGAACGCAATGGAAGGCCACCGCCACCGCCACCGCTACCGCCAACGCTAAACAATGGATGGGTAAGGACATTCGAGGTGGCCCAACTCTGACTCTCGAGCAGTGGGCACTGGGACTCTGTCCCCGTCCCTGCCTCTGTCCCTGGGTCCTTAACCGCTAACTTAATTGCGGCAATTAAGTTGGCAACAATCATATTCACCTAGGCCATTACCTCCTCCTCCTACTCCATGGCAGGACACGCCCCAAGACCGTGCACGCTGTCCCGCTGCCTTCCTCTCCCATTCTTCTCCCCCAGATCAAGACTTGACAAAGTACATTTATATATTTTTTGTGTCTTTTTTATAAACGGAAATTGTTGATAAGTGTGCGTGGGGCAGTGGCATGAAAACTTCTTCTGTTAATGGTAATATCTGGTAGGGATTGTAATTTGGTCAAAACGTTTATGAACAACAAAAAAACTGACCATTTTCCTCTATCGATTGAATGGGAAATCATTCTTTGGGGTTGGGAAATTTAGCATCTGGGCAGGGCTGGCCTGGCAGGCTGACCAACTTAAATGTAGAATCGGGCACACGAATATTGAATATTAATGCGACCAATATCTGCTTTTTGGAATGTAATATTTACCACCTCGGCGGAGCGTTTATTAAACATGACAATGTTTTTCCTTGTCGTTTGTTGTTAATTGAATGGCCACCCATGAAGTGGGTGGGAAATGGTTGAGTGCGCGCATGTGGGGCAAGGGAATGATTTAATATAATATGGATTTATGTAGCTGTATAATTGTGTAGCACTCAAATTACTGGAGTTCCAATCACATCTCAGAGATCATTTTTGCGCCGAAATTGGTCATGTTTTACAGGGTCCGCCCACAGGTACACTTGAATATTTATTTACAATTTTTATTGCACGACTTTAATGTGTTTTATTATTGTATTTGGTGCTCTGTCTGTGGCCTCCTTTTTTATGGGCTTCTTTTAGTTTTGGACTCAAGGCGCTCAACTGCGTCTCTCTGATTTCCGCGCTTGGCAAACGGAAAAGTTGCAGATAAGAATGGTGTTCGTGTTCGCTTGAAGCAGGCCAGAGAACAGCATAAAATACAACAAAGCAGACGAGCCCCAAAAAGAGGAATAAATATAACGAAAAATACATACAAGAAATGCTAAATAAATAAATAAATAATGAAAAAGAACGATAAAAAATATAGCATACACTCCCGCTGTATCTGTGCACTCTCCACTCTCCACTCTACACTCTACATTCTTCTCCACTCTACACTCTTCTCCACTTTACAGTCGTTCGCTCGCTCTGCACTGCCTGGCAGCATTGCCATTTGCTGTCAACGCGGCGGCGGTCGCGACAGGAAGACGATTTGCAGCCATTTGTCATGTTGAGCGGGGGTTGGGTGATGCGGGGGATGCGGGGGATGCAGGATGCAGGGGGGCAACGGGCGAAGCGGAAGTGCTGCCGAAAAATAAAATATATTGTAGTGAAGGCGTCGGAGTGTGGAGAGGGGCAGAGGCAGAGGGGAAATCGTTTGTTGTTGTTTGGTTTCATTTCTCGTTTGTTGTCGAACTGTAGGGGTCTGCGCGGAGGGGTGTGGCGCGTTGGTGGGGGATATCCGAAAGAGGCCTTGGATTGTGTATGCTAAGGGCAGTCGCAGGGGAGTGTTAAAATATATAAGCAGTAAATAAGCTTAAAAGCCGCGTGGGCGTCTCCATTCAGCTTCCCTTTTTTTTCTGCAAGTACAGCGAAAACTGCACCACGGCGGAAAATGTATGATAAAAGTGTGGAAATAAGTGAAGCATCAATGGATTTTTTTAAGATTAACTTTTGCATTGATTTAAATATTTATTTTACAGTATTCAAAATATTCTTCTTAATATTTCTTTCATTTTCAGGCTTATTTAATTGATTGTCTTTTGTTGGCCAGTGCAGACTGTACTTCTTGTTTGGCTGCTCTTGGAAATTTATGCGTCTTGATTCTTCACACATGCAAAAGGGGGCTTGGGGGGTTGGGGCATCCACTCCCAGCCAGCTACATTTCCCCCATAACATTTCAAACTGCTGGCAATTGCAGCTCCCTGGGAAAGGGGGGAGGAAGGCAGGGAATGGGCAGGGCAAGTACCGTGAGGGGCAGCGAAAAGTACGATATTTTTCCCACACTGCTCGTTGTAAATTTCATTTTAAAGTCTGGATGGGGGGGAGGAGTGGGAGAACGCGAAAAAGTTTGGCAGCCTCAATGGACTGGCAAAAAAAAGAAAAAAATAAGAGCCCAAAAATCAGTACGCCCTGCCACACCCCCTCACCACAGTGCCACACCCGCAACACGCAGCGTTGGTCCATTACCCTGTAGCGGTGGTCGGCCTATGGCCTATGGCCTGTGGCCTCTGCCTTCGTCCTTTGCCCATCAGGCAGCAGCATATTGATGCAGGATCAACGGCCGAAGGACTCTGCACGAATGACGTTGCTTAAATCTTGAAATTTTACAGGATCATAGCAGGATTATGAACCATAACAACGGGGTATCAAAGTGTCGGGTGCTCACTCTCCTTACCCTTGAATGTGATGGCTTTGCTCTTTCTGTTTGGCTCCAAAATTTGAGTTTGTGTGGGAGTATGTGTGTGCGTGTGTGCGTGCGTGTGTGTGTGTGTGTGTGTGTTTTTTTGTTTCAACAATTTATTCAAATTGAGTTTCGCCGACTGCCGGCCATAACTCAAAGCAAAAGTTTTGCCTGCCTTCCGAAAATAAATATTTCTTCGCTTTTGAGTCCTTTCACATTCACTTTCACTGCCTTTATGTTCCCTTTCTGTTCCGACTTGCTTTCAAGTCTCCACCATGCCCACGCTTCTCCCTGCTCGCTCTCTCTTTCCCTCCTCCTTTCTCTCTCTCTCTAAGCAGGTGTTGATGGCTCCATTTTGATGGAGCAGCAGCTAAGCGGAAGCCGCAAAAGTGCGTGAGTCATAAAAATAAATTCTCTCGCTCCTACTCTCTAGCAGCCAGTTCCAAAAAGGAAATCCAAGTAAAAGAAATGGCCAACAAAAGAAACAAAACAAAAACAAGGAGTAGGAGGAGGAGGAGAAGGACGAAAGTTTGTTAGGAACTTTGAATTATTCGCTTTTGGCAGTCAATCAGAGAGTTGGATTGAGGGAGTGAGACCTGCGCTAGACCAAAACAAATTGAGGTAGATCAGGGACGAGTGAGAGAGAAGAGAGAGATGTAGTTATACTTCATGTAGTTACTTACTACATGTTACATGCAGTTTACTTGACTGTCAGCTGGCAGACACACACAAATTTGTGTTGGGTAATCGCTGATCAAATATTGATTTTGCAACGTTGAATTTTTGCAACTATACAAAATGCATGCTAAATCATTCTTCACATGTGATGCCCATGCACTCCCCCCACTCCCCCGCCCTAAGCCCGTTTCTATCCATAACTATCTGCAGGCATCCCGCAACCCCCAAACTTCGGCCTCATTTGTCACTGAGACTCCTACCAGGACACACGGACAAACTGCTTTCTGCTTTCTGCTTTTTACCCCCAAAAAAAACTTCACTCGTGTCATTAAGGCTGGATAGTGCAGGCTGAGACTTGAAGTTTTGGAGAGAGTTCCAGCAGCAGAGCAGCTCGCAGCTCCCAGCTCCCAGCTCCCGGGTCGCAGTTCGGAGTGTAGCGACCTCAATGCGGACACGTCTCGGAACGGGGCACAGATGGGGCAGAGACAGAGCCGGAGCCGGAGCTGGAGCCGAGCGAGACTCTTTCATGTCACGTGCAGGTTAAGGGCAGAGTGGCCGGCGGGTTGGCCGGGGCACAGAGGAGGTTTTGGCCATAAAACGTGGCCAAGGCACCGAACAACCGAACAACCGAACAAAAGGCAGGAATTCAACTCTCCTCTCTCTACCCCCCTCTCTCTCTCATCGTTTATTTTCCTTCTTTTTATTCCTTGCCCGGGGTGTTGTAAACGTATCAATGCGATTTATGCAAGGAATGCCATGGCACCACCACCAGTTGTCACCCCCCCTAAGTCATTGCCACCCCCCCGCCTGCAGGTGGTGCCTGCAGCAGACTCTGACTCTGACTCTGACTCCCTCTCTATCCTTTCCTCTCTCTCATACATGCATAAGTTGCTGCAGCAAAATGTCGCGTTAAAAACGAAAAATCAGCAAAGGCTAAGGCCTCCAGAAAAATCGCTTTTACATGGAACTAAATTGTAAAAACAAAGAAATAAACCATAAAAAATGTGTGACTGCTAAAAAAAAGAGTTAGGAAAAAAGACGCACAGCTAGAACTTAAAGCTGGACAACTAATATGCCCCAAAGTCAAGCAGTGCGCGGTATGCGAGACATTGTCAAGTGTAAGGAAGGAAAAGGAAAGGAAATGTATAAGCAGAAAATCCAAAATCAGCCAAGAAAATGCAAAATAAATTGGCAGCTACCTTTGGTATGTCCCCCACCAGCCATGCCCCCTACCCTCCTGCTTTCCACGGCCCTTTGCTGTTGCATATTTCAATGCCGCAGGCCAGCAGCAGCAGCAGCAAAAAACCGAAGAAAAATCTGTGACAATTTCGGTCCTCATTGTCGCTTGTCTCTGGCTCAGCCACAAAAATTCTTGGCAACGTTTCGCCATCTATTTCTAGGTCTTCTAAGGGTCTTCCCTCCCTACCCCCCCCCCTCCCTCCCTCCATTGGGGGCCGACACAAAATTTCTTGTCAATTGCCAGGATGCCCATTAATCAGAGAGGCAGGAAAAAATAAAACAAAAATTTGTAGGGCGAAACAACAAGAGAGAAGAGAAAGAAATCGAGACGAGGAAAGTAGGAGGAAGGATGCTCGAAAGATGTTCAGAAGGTAGAAGGTGGCTGGCTCTCAAATGAAAGAGGCCAAGAAATGAGGAATAAAATAAAATAAAACAAGCAAAATATGCAAAGGCAAAGGCAACTGCAAAGGCAACGGCAAAGGCAAAGCGTTGACTTCAAATTAGGCAGAAAACAATTTTGAATAATTATGACAATTTGAAAAGTTTTTGATGCTATTGACTTGGGGAAAAAGGCGGGAAAAGGCAGGGCCATAGAAGCAGGCAAACTGGGCCAGAGGAGCAGCAAAATGGGGCCACAGGACCAAAGAATTACAGCGCCAAAGGAATGGAAGCGAGACAGAGAGTTAGGGTGCGAGAGGACCAGCAGATATTGTGGAGCCAGTGGGCGTGGTGGGTCAACAATTAATCACTTAATTAGATGAGCGAACAAAATGAAAAGTGTTGAAGTGAATGATTCGGCCCCGAAGGGTGGCACGCGAGAGATGAGCAACAACTTTTTACAGAAAATATCGAAGCAGCCAATGAAAAATGATGGCAGATGAACAATTAATGAATTACGTGGGAATAAATAATTAAGGATTAAGGAAAGAGAAATACTGAAAGATCCAAATTCAAAATAATAAATAATACTCAATGCAAACTAATCATCAAAGTAAAAGAATAATGAGAAAATGTCAACTTGTAAGACATGTTCAATGAGCATTTGAAAGGACTATGCAGGCCACAGGACATGAGCTGTGTTCGTGGCAAAATGCAACTAAAAAGGCTGCGAACTGCTGCTTTAACCATCTAATTTTCTGGCTTTAATTCCCAACCCAAACTGTTTCTCGGCGAAAAGAGATTTGAGTACTAAAATGCCTCGACATTTAATTGTTTTCTGTGAAAGTGCCAGCAACAATTGTAGAAATTATGGAAGGAGTATGCAAAGCCAAAAGAAGATAATGCTGAAATATACGAGCAGAAATGGCTCAAGCTGCTCGGCCACAAAAAACCCAATCAAAGTCCATGTGTACCTCGAGTGCATTCAAATAAGTTGAGTCGATTATTTGCAGATACATTTGTTGTCCAGTTGCTGCAAGGCTCTTTGCTTGTTCTTCCTTCGTCCTTCGCCCTTCGCCCTTCGTTGATTTTTCAATTATATTTTGTACATGCATTTTTCGGACTAAACTTAATTTAGTTGTCGAACAAATCACTTTGCAAGTTCTTAAAAAAAAAAAAAGAAGATAAACTTTTGCTTTGCATCCGATTTTGTTAATAAATTATTGATGCGAGTTTCTCTGGCGAGTTTCGGCACCCGTCCGTCCATCCATCCATCGATTCAATGGGGAAAAAGGCCAAACTAAATAAAGATTGCCAGAGAAATTTGTTGTGCAAAATGTTCGACAAGGTCATGCATGTTCTGACCCGCAGAGACCGTACCCCCATCCCTCTTTCGACCCACTCAATTTGGCAATCCATTTGGATTTGGATTTCGCTTTCTGTGTGTGGGCGGGTGGGCGATGATTATAATCCAATGCCACGCCTCCTTAATTACATCGCTTCCAGGCGATTCCCACTTGCCCTTGAAATTTGTTTCGAATGGAACGGCAAGAGAAATACATTTAGAGCAGAGTTCAAGCAGCAACTTTGAGGTGGGATGACAATGGCGAGTGCCGAGCTCCTCTCTCTCCCCTTCTCTTTTCCAGAGCCTACCTCAACGTACAGTCACAGTCGCGGTCAGCATAATAGAGCCCGCACCCCGTCTGTCTGTCTGCAGCTGCTTCTTGCGCACATTTTACCTTCGAGACTTGGCTTCAAAATCAAACGAGAATTCTCGGCACTGCTTTCTTTTTGGTTTTTAGTATTTGTTCTAGATCTTAGCAGCTTTTATTTGTACTGTTTTTCCTTTAAGATTCGTTGGCATATTTACCGACCATTTTTTATTTTGAATATTTGTTCTAGCTTTTGCTCAGCACATTTTCGGCACATTTTTCATTAACATTTTGAAGAGTTTTCCCATTTTTGTGTGCGACATTTGTTTGGTTTTTTAAATGTTTTGTATTTGCATTTTTCCAACCCGTTTCAGTGCTTCATTTGCCGCTGCAGCCAAGCAGGTTGTTTCGCTCTCTCGCTGCCCTTCTTCATTGCTTCCTCTTTTCCCCTTGCTCCGTTGTCCTTTTCCCTGTCCCCCGCTTCACTCTTCATTTCTCCCTCCCTTTCTGGAGAGCTTTGTTTCCAGTTGGCGCTGCTTCCTCCTCCTCTTGGTTTTATTATTTGCGGTTTGCTTTTTTCCCTTCACTCACTCTCTCTCTCCCTCTATCTCTCGTTCCCTCGTTCCCTCTGCTCTCTTCTTTCTGCACTCTGCTTCACCTGTAATTTTTGCAACTTTCAATTAGGAAGGCATTAAGCCAGAAAGGGCTTCATTGGCAGTGGGTTGGATGCTGAAAAGGGCTAAACTGAGTGGGTGGGTGGCTTGTGGGGGAGGCAGGGCCATTGCCGGGTTCCTTTGCCAGAGCAACACAAATAAAAATATAAGAAGAAACGCCGGAAAAAGGTAGAGAAGAAAGCTGCTGCAAAAATATTGCTGGCAAAACAAAACAAAAAATAAACAAAAAATAAATATAAAAAATTTCAACTCAAAATGAATTTGACTGAAGACAGAACAGAGACAGTCAGAGAGAGGGGAGAGGATGGGGAATGGGGAATGGGGGGGATGTATTTTCTATTTTTCCTGCTTCGCTCCTGTGTTACTTTTGCATGCGGTGGTGCGGGGTGGGGGGCCGTGGCATATTTTTTAATTAAAAAATAATTCAACTCGCTCCGCATTTGTCTACCAACCAACAGTATTTCAATGCATAGATGGGGGGGAAAGAGAGACACATAGGATTTGCATCATTTGAGTAAAAACTATTTTAAAGGGCAGGCAAAATCTTAAGCGTCAAACTGGTGGCACAAGTTCATGTTCTTAATAATTAAATATAATTTTAGTTCTTCAATTTCTGAGCCACGAATTGTGGTCTTGGGCTCTGTGAGGTTTTGCAGCTATGTAATTACATGTAAGTATGTACATAAGTACATAAATCTCTACATATTTACATAAGTTTGTGCATGTCTCATCTTCCCACACAGAATTAGCTTGCTTAATGCTTAAATTGTAATGCAAAACAAGGAGCAGAGTCCCCTCCCCAAATTAGTTTTCAACCATGTTCAATTCCATTTTACACAGCAAAACTCTCAATTAATTCGACTGCACTCACTTATTGATTGTATTACAGCACTCCAATCCAGCACTCTTCGGTCAACTCACCTGAAAAGAGAGGGACAGAATATTTAAAATCAATGTTTACAAGGCATTTGTGTGCTCATTTTTTTGCACATTTTTTAGCACAGTTTTGTGTGCACTTCTTGTCGATTTTGTTGTGCATTTTTTGTATCTGCATTTTTGTGCATTATGTTTTTTGGTCAACTATTTTTTCGTTTATTCCTAGCGCAGTTTTGTGCTCACTTTTGCTGCCTGTATTCACATGCTTTCCACTTGTTGGCTTAACCAAAAATACAACAAAAAAACAGCACAAAAATGGCCATCAACAAATGGCTGCGCCAGTGGCAGTGGCAGTGGCAGTGGCAGTGTGGCAACATCAAAGCACTCGGACAAGCAACAATTACAACAGTTCACACAACAAAAACAGCCACTACGACAATCGCCGGTTGGGTAAACTAGAAATTGATTTAATTTACATTTCTCGCCAATTGCAAAAACAGAAAATGAACAAACGCAACTACGGCGAACTATTGCAAATATCAACAGACTCAATGAAGTATATTTTGTGGGTAGGCAGAGAACGACTACTGGATACCTTTCAGGAGAATTCATCAGCAGCAGCAGCAGCAGCAGCAGCAATTAAAAGTCTTCAGGTGCGTGAAAATTCTCCATGGCTTAAATCTTTAGCCCCGCTCTGGAAAGCTCTGCAATTAGTGTGACTAAATAGTTAACTAGCACACACAGAACGGGCAAACATTTGCAACTGCCATTTGGCACAGCAGAAAAAATGAGAGGCGAGCACGAGGCAGGCATGAACACATTTTTGGTAGCCGAGAGGCTGCTGCAAATAGTTGGGCAAAAGTGTCGAACGATTTTGCACATTGACCAATTATCCAATATACTGAAGGCTACCCGCTACCCGCTACCCGTTCCCGCTCTCTGCTGCCCCGTTCGTCGTTCATCCCTGCCATGAGCTAAAGTGGAGTGCAGTGGAGGATTCAGGACACTGACGACGCAGTTGACTGACGACTGATGCGCGGCAGCAGCACAGGCACGAGGAGCAGCACTGCTTGCTGGCAGAATGTCGGAGTAGGCGTGTCGTGTCTGATTTGACCTCGTTGTGTGCGGGGCCCCCCCAAGTTAGCGGCAATAAGCGAAGAACTGATTACACTGCCAGCGGCAGTAACAGCAATTGAAATTGATAGAGGCCGCCGGGCTTGGACTGGGGATGGGAATGGGAATGGGATGGGAATGGATGATATTGCCGAGGCCACAAAATGCTGCAAAACTGTTCAATTTTGCGGCAAAACTAATGCCCGGGCATACATTTTGCTTTGCAGCTATTTGTTCCTCCTTTTTTGGTGCTTCGCTGGGTCAGAGCGGGGTCATAGCTGGGTGTACATTTTGGCATCGCTTTTGGCTGCAAATATTTGGCTATTTGTCTATCGAATTCGATACCTCTTATGGGGCAAACGCTCTCTGGTAGGTCTCTTTCTGCTGCCCTCGGATCTCCTATTATCTGCTGACATTTCACTGCAAAATTATCTCTAATTATGGGGGTGTGGGGCGGAAGTCATCATTCAAAAGGCCATTTGAGATTTTGTGCGCTTTAACTGCTCAATGATTCATTTGAAGCCAAACGGCCTAAACTCTCACTAATACTCAACACATTAACAACACTCACACACACACGCACACACACCACCAGGTGTACAGTGTCGCACATGTGCGTATGTATAAACGAGAGCTGTGAATTATTACACGGCGCGTCCAGTCCCTTTGAGCGCATCTAATTAATAACAAAATTGTAATCGCCCAACGATAGCCACGCATTAGCTCCCCACCCTCCTGTATGTGTGTGTTTGTGTGTGCTTGCCACGCCCCCATGGCCCGCCCTAATGTTGCTGATTATTATTATTATTATTATTGTTATTAGCGTCCAGTGGAGTGGAGTGGAGTGGTGCTGGACGGGGGCACATCAATTTATGTGCAAGAATTTATTTGCCAGCCATAAAAATTTCGCTTAAATTGGGCATAATTTTTCATTTAAGTGGAAATTAATATTTTTACGCCCTAATGCCAGGGTCACGCCCATCTCGCTGCTTTATGTATATATTTTTGTTTTCTGTTCTTCTTTTTTTTGCTAATTATGTCACGTCGTTCCTAGGCACACACAAAAAAGGAAAAGGGGGAGTTAAAAGGAAAAAACGAACGACCATTTTGATAAATATAAATGTGTCCAAGGAAATGGCTCCCCTCCCGCCACGCCCACGCCCACTGTCGATGGTTTTCCTTGGGAAATATTAATTCTGATAGAAAGATATTAGAGAAAGATATTCGCACTGGCAGCTATTAGCTGGAGTGCTGCAGGGGGAAATGGGCGGAAGAGAGAGAGCCAAAAGGAAAGGTACGAAAAAGACGAGCAGCAGGAGGAAGGAGACACCATTCGTAGCATACTTTTCAGCATGATTAGGGGATATTGAAGAGGAAATTGAATGGCAATTTTTATGTTATGTTTAAGGTGCTTTCTTCGCTTTTTTTTATTTTTTGGGTGCGGAACCCAGTTGCGAATGGTGCGCAGAGCGTAGCAGCCGCAACGGAAACTAAGCGCCGCCACCGAGCAAAAGGAAATGGCAATTTCGGCCATAAGCATCTAGGATCTACGATAATGGGTGCAGCGATGAAGAGTTCAAGTATGGGGCGTTGTTCCAAGAGATATTTCAAGCAAAAGTTACTGAAAAGACTGAAAATATTTGTGAGAAATTATTGATACAAATAGTAAATAATAAAATGAAAAACTCACTTAATTATCTCTCTGCCCAAGCAATTGGTTGACGCAACTAAGGAACTGACGCTGAATGGCTTTGCCCAGCACACAATTTTGCTTAATATTTCTTGCATTTTCATGCACAATTTACAGCTACAATTTAGCTCCGTATTATCCACATGGAATAAACGTATCTGTGAACCCCCCTCCCCACCCCTCTCTCTCTCTGCTATCTGCAAGCTCATTAATAATTAAAAATCACACAGAACCCGAAGAAGCCAAAGAGCCAAATAACCGAACAGCCGCCTCCCCCAAGACTCATGAAAATGCTCCAAAAACTATCTCTGTGTCGCTTTTGTGGGGCAAATGTTTCTCTATGGCTCATTCCCAGTTGCAGCCGATAAGGACATGCGAGTCCGTGGCTGGGGCATCGTTAGTTTTTGCCATTCAACGCGGGCCTACTCACTCCACACTCCACGCTCTGCCCGTTGCACTCGTACCGACACCGAAGCAACTAACTGCCGCCGCCGCCTCTTGTTGCAAGCAGAAATGTTGCGTATACGCAATATTTCAGCCAGGAGCAGCAGCAGTATTTGGGGAGGGAATGTAAGCTGAAATGTTTGTTTGGGGCTGGTTATCGTTGGCAGAACCCCAACCCCCCCACAGAACCCATCTGGAGCAGGGTGTGCTGTACAATGCGTTTCCTGTCTTGTCGTATGATTCAATGAATTTTTCAAAGCAGGGAGACAACAGGAGGACGAGCGGCAGCAGGAGGCCGTAGAGGAGCATTCCCAAAGGGCGGCGACTCACCGAGGTGGCTGCCCAAATAGCATAACAAATGCATGCAACGGGCCAAGCGAGGGGCATAGATGCATGCCTTCTGCATGCGTTGGCAGCCAAAGCCTAAACCAAAAAACAAAAACAAAAAAAACCCAAACGCTGCCAGGCGGCGGCCATGCACCGAGGAATGATCAAGGGCCGGTGGGCAATGGGGAAATGTGTGGCTACGGGAAGTTATGATTGTTTCACAAGCTGACAAATAGAGCAACATGGTTGGGTTGGGCTGGGAGGGGAGGGGAGGAGAAGACAGGACAGGACAGGACAGACGGCATAGCTGGTGGGGCTGGAGAGGCAGGACAAAATGTATGCCCTTAGCCCAGGCAATGAGCAATGAGCAATGGGCGGAAGGGCTGGACAATGGCCATATGCTCATCAGCAGCAGCTCCCCACAAGCCACGTTCCATTGGCCAATTGCCACCAAAGCCTTGGGGCAGCCACACAACAAAATATTTATATTTCGGTCAAAGTTTTCCAACCCCCCACAGCGAATCTTTGATAAGTTCAATTTATTTTCGAGACAGACTTTGGGGGCACTTGGGGCCACAAGGGCAAGCATTACCGTAGTTAGCTCTGTTCTTGGATAGCATCAAGAAGTAGATCCTGCAACTGCTGGAGGCACCAACTTAAACGCTCTCAAACTTGGCTGTTTGTTGTTGTTTTCTCACAATATTTGTGCAATATATTCTGGCGATTTAATACACAAAATTATCAATTTAAATTCATATAAAACAAACCCTCGCCACCCCAGAAATGAAGCTACTTCAGCCTTGGCAGCTTTTGAAGTTTGAAGTAGATTTAACCGCACACAGCAGCACACACTCACAAGCAGCAGTAGTGTGTAGTAGTAGTCACAGCTCTCTGTGATTGGCCAAAGGTTCAACACAACAGCAGCAACAACTCAAAAGGAGGAAGGAACATCAAATGTACGAGCAGCCCACAGATAAAGCCAAGACGCGAGCATGCAAAAGATTCATGTATTCATTCGCTGAATATATTTTCTATGCATGTTTAAAATTTAATTTCAAACACACAGACAGCATTGGCAACGGGCGGCGGAATCGTCTCTTAAAGTTCTCTTCAAGCGGCGCTGCAAAGTATGCAACACTTTTCAGCGGAAATTTGTGCTGTCTCTTCTGCTGCGTGGGTGGGTGGGTGTTTGGTTGGGTTGCCAGGCAATTGTTGCGCCACCAGAGACAGAACCCCAACAACAGAACAGCGGAGGGCGTAAAGCGGCGCCACAAGAGCTGCGCGCAAGTGGCAAGGCGGGGTGGAACGGGTGGCAGAAGGAAGAAGAAAGAAGGAAGAAGGAAGAACATGTAACGGCAATGGGAAGCAAACAAAATAAGAAAGGAAAAAAATCAACAAAAAACGAAGCACGAACATTTGGGCACGCATTTTAAAATTTTAATGCGAGACGCACAGCAGCAGCAGCAGCAAAAGCAAAAGCAACACACGACGAGGAGCCAGCGTCACGCTGGCTAAGCAGTAGAAGAAGCAGTGCCCGAGAGGGGTACTAAGCAGTGCTGGTGAGAAGGAGAGATTGAAGCAGTGCTCGATGGGCAGCAGAAGCAGTGCGGGTGAGAAGATGATAAAGCCTCAGGGGAAAACAGTTAAAGCCGAAACTTAAGAAGTTGGCAGGTAGTACAAAAGGAAAAGGGAAAAGGGAAAGTAAACGCCGCAATGCGCGAAGCAAAAGTGCCCAAAAATCAAATTGCGAAGGTGCAAAATCTGCTGAAGCTGAAGCTCAAGCTGAAAACTTAAATGGAAAACCAACATAAAGATCTATGAACCTTCATTTTGAAGAAGCATCGAAACCATTTTCATTCTATTCTTCTCCCGAGCCATGAATTGTACTCCCCGCGAGAGGGTACGGGGTGGCGAAAAAAAAAGTACCGTAACGAAAGCGCGACATGGTACGCTGATAAAAATGACAATTGATGGGCGTACGTGTGCCCATTGGGGCGTGGGCAATTGCTGAGTTATGTTTTATGACAAATGGGTTCTGCGTGATGCTAGGGGGGGGAGGGAGTACGGCATCAGGGGGAAGGCTGCTGTGTGTTAGTGGGCGTTGTAGCACGCCCACCAATTGCCACAGAGACCCAGTGACTAGAAGGCAAAGCACACCCAAATGTGAGCTCAAAACTTTGACAGAAGAAACTGCTTGCAAGAGAAAATTCCTAGAAATTAAAAGGAAGAGACAATTTGCTAGCGTAAAATGAAATCATCTGAATGAGTTCTTGCCAACATTTAATTTAAGGCTCAAGACCTGCCCTTAAAAAATTCTCCATAAATATTTCAGGGGCATTTCCCCAATGCCCAGTGGGCCAAGCTCACAAATTTGTGATTTGCTTACGTTTTTATTTGCCAATTTTTTGGTGTCTGTTCTTTTTTCATTCATTTCTTTTTCTTTTGGGTCGTTCTGGTTGTTGTCATCGCCTTTTGCTGTGGCAAGCACTACGTGTTCTGTTTAACTAATCAGAGCCATGCCACACACACGCACTACCCCCGCTCTCCCCAGGAGACAATGGGCGAAAAAAGCAGAAAAAAAACGGAATAAAATAAAATAAAATAAAATTTTGCGCGTGTGGCTGCTGGCTGCTGCTGCTGCATCGATGCTCTACCCGTAAGGCAGGGCGGGGATTGTCAATCGTATGCAATTTAAATAAATTGAGTGTTTTATTGGGTTTTCAATTTGATGGCAACCACAGCAGCGCCACATCACCCAACCCAGCACCGCCAACTGTTGCCCCAACCATCCCATCCGTCACACTGCACCGCCAACGCCTCCTCCCTCCCTCATTGTTCCCATTAATCATCATCAATTGTGCGCGGCGGTGCGGCGGTGCGTCGGTGCGGCGGTGCGTCGGATGCTGCGGCGGTTTGCCCCTGGACAACAAGTTAGAACATTTTTCACAGCCGAAATACCATTTTGCACAAGGGCGAACGGACGGACGTGTTATTGTGGGCAGCCTGTAGCTGGCTGGACGTGCAGCAATTAATGCACGCACATTAAATTCAATTTTTGTAGCCTGCCCCAAAATTAGGCAGCGTAAAATTTGCTCAAAATTATATAGGCAGGAGGATTACTCGCTCTCTGTCTCGATTAAGGGTTATTAGCGGAGGTGTTAAGGGATTTCTAATCGATTCAATTGTGGTCGGAATGCACGAGGAGAATATTTAATGAATGAGTGGCAGAAAGTGCTCAAAGAGCAAAAGCGAGAGACCGGAGAGCGGAGAGAGAGAATGATGACTAGGAGGAAAAGCCTTTGAGATTTGAATATTTGAATGCACAAATTAATGACAACTAGATAAGCACCAAGCACCAAGCACCGAGCACCAATCGGCATAATTGATGGGCATAAACTAAAACAAATAAAATGTGAAAATAATTTAAAGGTAAATAAAATATGAAAATAGTTGTAGAACAAATGAAATACATTTTTGTATAAAATAGTTTGATACATATGTATTTATGTACATGCAATAAATCCAAATAAAAAATAAATGAAAATAATTCCAAATTAATTCAATTAATTTTCTTACAACATACTTTGTTATAAGATATTCTATTTATTTTAATGTGTTTCTTGTATTTCCCAAATATAAGCTCAAACGAGAAGGGACGTGTGAGACGCTTCTTACGCGTCACAACTTTTATACCCGGCACTCAGTACTACATCTGCACCTTAGCGGTTATTTGTCAAATTTTACATTTTCTCTTCATCTGTCGTCTACATCAACAACACTGCTCACGCCAACACGCTCCTTTAGCTCGCCACCCTCCCCTAAAGACACACACTGCAGAGTCGCGGCAGAGGCAGAGGCAGAGGCAAAAACGTGTCAGGGGGAGAGGCCATAAACAGCGCGAAGCAGAGTGTGAATGCTGCGGGACGGGGTGGGTTTGGCCACTGAAAATTAATTTCTTCATTGTGGCTATAATAGTGATCCAATCGGATTCCAATTTGGTCATCTGATAGATATGGTCATTCCCTACGGAATGATTTGGGAGGTTTTCGCTCTTTTGCGGAGGCGGAAGGGAGCGTGGCTCATTTTCTAAATACACTTGTAACAGTGTGAGCAAAATTTGGTGGCTCTAGCTTTTATGGTCTCTGAGATCCAGGCGCTCAACAAGACGGACGGACAGACGGACAGACGGACGGACAGACAGACATGGCTCAATCGACTCGGCTATTGATGCTGATCAAGAATATATATATCCTTTATGGGGTCGGAAACGTTTCCTTCTGTGCGTTACATACAACCGTTATCTGCACGAATACAATATACTCTATTTACTCTTCGAGTACCGGGTATAGAACAGAGTCTGCTGGACTCCGCTGTAACTGCTGTGCCAGTGTTTCCTGATGGGTCACGGATAAATTTATGGTATGGTTGCTAAAGGAAAGATATTGCAATATCGATTTGCCTGCCTCGTGGCAGGCGGCGGCAGTGAAATGTGGGCAACAAACGGACACACATATTTGTATGTACATTTGCCAATTCATTAAAACGAACAGCGAAAGCAAATGAAAATTTGTCCCGCGGCCATGTGGCTGCACATGTCCTAAAGAGTGCGGCAAGAGGCTAGTGGCATGGAGTGCTGCATAGGAAGGACAATTGTTGCAACACTGCAACAGCAACAGCAACTGCAACTGCAACTGCAAGTGAAATACAAATAAATAAAAACAGTTGACACTCGCGTGCCCACTGCCGTTTGTTTTTAATGTTGGTTTTTAATTTTTTGTCTGTTGCATGCAGCATTTAATTTTGAGTAAATAAAGTTGCACACAAAATTGGTTAGTGCAAGAGGAAGCTGGAATTGCTCCACCCCCCCTCTGTGCTCTCTCTCCATCTCTCTCTCTCAGAAAGCTTCATAATTTACACGAGTGTCCAGACAGCAATAAGTATAAAAATGTTTGTATCATTATAAATATTTAACAATTGTGACAATGGCAACGAGACACACACACGCACAGCTGCAGTTACAGGTACAGACACACACACACACACACACACACACACATAAGGTGACTGACTGCCCATTGTCCTTTGTGCCGTGTGCGTCCTGCATCCTGTAGTCTCTCTCTCTCTCACAGCTGTAATTTTCACACGCTTGTTTGGGCTCAACAAAAGCAGCAAAAACAACAACAAAAACTACAACAATTACAACAAAAAACGAGAAGGGACGTGTGAGACGCTTCTTACGCGTCACAACTTTTATACCCGGCACTCAGTACTACATCTGCCCTTTAGCGGTTATTTGTCAAATTTTACATTTTTTCTTCATCTGTCATCTACATCAACAACACTACTCACGCCAACACGCTCCTTTAGCTCGCCACCCTCCCCTAGAAACACACACTGCAGAGTCAGGGCAGAGTCAGCGGCAGAGGCAGCGGCAGAGGCAGCGGCAGAGGCAGCGGCAGAGGCAGCGGCAGAGGCAGTGACGTGTCAGGGGCCAGGCCATAAACAGCGCGAAGCAGAGTGTGAATGCTGCGGGACGGGGTGGGTTTGGCTACTGCAAATTATTTCTTCATTGTGGCTATAATAATGACCCAATCGTATCCCAATTTGGTGATCTGATAGATATGGTCACTCCCTACGGAATGGCGTTTTTAGTTTTCTGTTATCTTCAAAATTGTAGATTTGGGAGGTTTTCGCCCTTTTGCGGGGGCGGATAGAGGCGGGGCTCATTTTTGAAATACACTGGTTTCAGTGTGAGCATACAGCAGTCTGGTGCCAAAATTTGGTGGCTCTAGCTCTTATAGTCTCTGAGAACTAGCCGACAAACAAGACGGACGGACGGACGGACGGACGGACAGACGGACAGACGGACATGGCTCAATCGACTCGGCTATTGATGCTGATCAAGAATATATATACTTTATGGGGTCGGAAACGTTTCCTTCTGTGCGTTACATACAACCGTTATCCGCACAAATACAATATACCCTATTTACTCTTCGAGTACCGGGTATAAATAGCAACAATACAAATGAAAGCCAGCAGAGCACAGCAAAGAAAATAAAGAAAAACTAAACAAAAAAGTCAGATGGCGCCGAGGCTTTAAGTGCCCTTCCAATGGAAGTTTTTAACTCCACAGCGACTTCCCCTCTGTTACTGGTGTGCATTGAAATAAATCCTTTTTTTGTCACGATTCAGCATAGGTTTTTTTTGGCATGGTTTCCCCATCCAAAGCTCATTACAAAATTAAGATAGAACCTTAAAGTGCACATTAAAAATGAATTTGCATATATGCAAATACAAATATAAATCATATTATCAGAGCCGCTGTCTAGACCCTAGAAAAAATAGTGCAGTTTGTTCGAATGGAAACCAGAGAGTGAGGAAATTCAAATGGTTGAAAAGGTAAATTATAATTACAAATGCCATCGAATTAATCAAATGTACAACCAATTATCAAATTACTAGGATATTTTTTAATGAAATAAGTACTCAAACTAAAAACTATTTAAAGGATAGCCCCAACAGCTGCAAGTATTTTGTTCCACATTAATAACCCATTGAACTTTTCTATTTGCAGAGGCCACAGGACGACCCCTTGAAAATACATAAATACATACATAAATATGTACATATGTACATAAGTACATACGCGCATTTTGCCCCCAAATTTTAACATATTTTCTCATTGGAGTTGGAGCCAAAAATAAATACATTTCGAGTTACAAACAAAAAGGAAGCGGCCCAAACATTGTTTCGACCAACCTCTAGCCGCCCGCCCGCTAAAGGGCTAAAATGGCCATGGGGGCGGGATGGGGTTTTGGGTAGGTATAAAAATGCAAAGAATTGATGCAGAATTCAAATAATTTTATGGCATATTTAAGTGTCTGCATAATTTGCTCTCGGCTTCACAGTTGCAAAAAAAAAGAACGAAAGAGAAAGAAATGTTCACCCGTTTTTATGTTCCATTGTGTGTGTGCGTGTGTGCGTGTGCGTGTGCGTGTGTGTGTGTGTGTGTGTGTGTGTGTGTGTGTGTGTGTGTGCTAGAGATGAGCACGTGATTGGGTTACCAAAAGCCAATCGAATCGAATGTGAATTGAGCAGGGCCGAGAGCCGCTGCATGAATATCTTAGTGCCGTTTGCTTCAGGTTTCCACCCGCATTGCATTACAAGCAGGAGAATAACGGACCGTTCTGGTAGCAAGCAGCTTTTGTCTGACTCATCCTTAAGCCTTTACTTGGCTCTTGATGATTTATAATTTTTCTAGACCCGATTTGTGACGTTCAGCAATCATCTTTAGCTCGGATTCTGGCATTCCAATGGATTGTCCCTCTCCGTTTTGTCTTTAAACAAAGCGATTTCTGGCTAACCCAGTGGAAGTGGCGTGTAGTGGGAGTGGGAGTGGAAGTGACTCTTTAAATTCCCTTAGCATTTAGCTTTTGAGGTTTAAGTTTTGCGGCTAAAAAACTTGCATGTAAAAATGTGAGCACACAGCACACATTTCACATTTTGCATCTCTAGTCTCATGCGGTTGAGTTCGGTCGGTCTTTGCCTCTGCCGGACCCAAGCCGGAAAAAACATTCATTTTTCTGTTCTGTTTCTATGCCTGTGGGTTTGTCTATGTGCTGGACATGTGTGTGTGTGACATGGGGCACAAAAGGTTCAACTGACTGTAAAACGCTTAAATTGATTTAAATGCAAAGTCGACCCAAGAGTCCGGCCCCCGAAATGAATGAATGAACGAATGAATGAATGAATGAGTGGAGTAAGTGATTGGATAGTCAACGGGCAGCAGTCCGACCACGCCTCCCCCTCCCCTCCTCTCAACCACATTCATTTGGAAGAGAGTCCCGAAAGGGAAGTCTGCTGGCAGTCAACTTTTCGCTATTCGCGAACAGAGAAGAAGATTTTATAATGATATTCAGCAGGAAATCATGTGTCTGTGTCCGTGTATGATCTGGATTAAGATCGGGTGTCATTCGATGTCGTTCCCAATGCATTTTCGCCGGCTGATCAGCCCAGGCAGGAGCAGGGATCCTGCCAGATATCCGAGTAAAGCTGCTCCTGCTGTACTCGCAGCATTTGCGTTAAGCCACAAATTGGAAGTGGAAGCTGCAATGGGAGTGGATGCCACTCAAAAATTGTATATGCAAATGAAGGCAAACAGCACGGGGCCACAGGCGCTGGCGCAGGCACAGGCGCAGGCAAAGAGAAGCAAAAGAAGAAACAAAAACCAAACAAAATTATTTTGTGCTCCTCATTTCGGTGTCCTGTTTGCTTCATTCTTTGGGTCAGGTGGAGAAGTGGACAACGAAAGCCCCGCCCCGGCTGTGCCCAGCGGCCCCTAGCCCCAGGGGGCGGCGGCAGTGCGTGCCAGTGGGGGGCTGAATCGAATAGACTTGCCATGGAGACCATCTACTATTACTATCCATTGTAATGAACCGCAAATAGATGTGTATTTTGTGCCTGGGCATGCAAGTGTATCCCAAACTTCGACCAAGTTCCAGCCTTTATTTTTTTGGAGTGTTTTTTCTTATTTGTTTTATTTTTTTGTTGGCTATGCATTCCGTGTCTCTCCAGCCCGTGACTGGGCCTACGAATTGAATTATTAAGCATGCTGCTGTCGGTGGGGGCGTGGCCCGCACTGAGCAGGACATTCGAATGCAGAAGGCAAAAGCCCGGGAGCCTGCTTTTTCGGTGCGATTTTCTGCCCAAATGGCAGGCACAGACTTCCAGCGGCACAAACAAAATCCGAAGGAGACAGAAAAAGCAAAACAGAACAGAAAGAAAGGCCCGACACAAATGATAAGGCAAGTGAAACATTTTGCCGAGGAACGCTGCTGCGAATGAACCAACGTGAAAAGTCCATTTGGAGCGATGTGCCACGAACAGCACGAAAAGAAAACTCTGCCTCTAATTACAAGTAAACCACTTTAAAGTTGTTTAATTTTTAATAACTTTCCACTCAACAAAAAAAGAAAAAAGGAAAGTAAAACGAGAAGTAAGCATCCTGCAGCAGAGACATTTTCTTACACCCCAAGAAGGATACAACTCAAACGGAAAAAGTCTCTAAGAAGAGTCCCAGACGAAGGCAAACGAATAACTGAAAGTTCTCCTAATGGAGAGGCAAGCAAATTATTATTGACAATCTGTTTGGCATAAAGTATACAATATAAATATTTTGCATGTGGTTAACTTTTCTTCACTCTTTTGCGCACACTTTCAGTCGCTTTCAATTATCGATGATATCAATTTTGCCTTGAATAGAAAATTGCATTAAAAATCGTTTAAAATTCTTCGAATTAATTCAATTAAATTCTGCAAAAAAGAGAGCACAAAAACGAGCGCTTTATTTATTGAATAAAAATCGATTGATCGCAAAAACTTTTGCCACACTATGGGAAACAAGTGGGAAACAGAACAAAGCAAGCAAAAAACTGAAGGGAAAACTTTTGACGCTAAGAGGGACTAAATGACAATGAACCTGGGCTGCTGCTGCGGCGGCTCCTTCGGACTCCTGCGACTGCGACTGCGACTTTGTCCACTTCAAAACACTTTCAAGCTGACCAAAAACTATGCCCTTTTTTTCGTCCCCCACGGGGCGGCGCCTGCGGGCCCATTAAACAAAAGGGCAAAGGAGAAAAAGAACAAAAAAATGAAGAAACACCAACAACCGTAAATATATAAAATAAAAATACAGCAAAAAATATACAAAAAAAAAATACAAACAACGACAAAACTTTTCTAATCTAAAAAAGCACAAAGGCAAACACCACTGAAGGCGTGCTGGTGGGGTCGGAGGGGGAGGAAAGAGTGAGCTGTTGGCAAGGCGGCAAAGGGGGGGGCGAGGACTGGCTCGTGGGTGGCTGGTGGAGTGCGAGGCCAAGTGCAAAATAAAATTATAGCATTAAATTTTCATGTCAATTACAAACGGCGACAGAGCCAGCAGCAAGAAACAACAGCAACGGCAACAGCAACAGCAACAGCAACAAACAAACAAACAAAAAACAACAACAATAACAATAACATTCGCTCTTCTAGGCGAAGTTCGAAGGACGAAGTTCTTGATACACTCTCAGGAGCTATGACCACAAAAGGAACCCCACCACAGGAATATCTCAGTGAGTGAATCCCAAAACGAAATATCGAAATAAAAAATAAATAAATAAACTTCAAAACTCAACTATAACAATCCCAAATATCCTTCTGCCTATTCAAAGTCTGCTCAAAAGTCTGCCCGTAGTCATGTACCCTGCGTACCTGAGTACAAATCCGTGAAGGGCCCCGCTCGGGTGCGGGCCGGGGCAAGGCCAGGCCAGGCCAGCTTCTTGGCCATAATAAATGACTTCCCCAACCCACCAGCAGCCACTGCCACTGCCTCTCCTTCCACCTCTGCGCTGATGAAAGCAGGTGTCAAAAGCAAGTGGCACACTTGCAATTACAAGAAAAAGCAGGCAGGCAGGCGGCAGGCAGGCAGCGGCAGCAAACAGCCACAGAAAATGTGCTGCAAAAATGAAATTTAAATGAAAAACTCAAGACAACTGCACAAACTATGAAATCATTTTCCCAAAAGAGAGTGGGCAGGGGCCAAGGCCCTTGCTGCAGCTGCCCTCAAATTTCGCTGCGAGCATAAAGGATATTTTAAGCAAGCATTTAAGTGCCCTTGGGGACACGGATTGCCACTCGAAAAGGACTCAAATGTGGCGCTCTCTGCATTGATAACAAATATGAATATATTTTCGCTTTAAATAGTTGCCGCATTTTCACACAATATTCTCATGTATTTTATCCACGTTTGCCTCTCGCCTTCGTTGCCATTTCTTTTTTTAATTTCTAGCATCTGTCTCCCAGGGACTTCCTTCTGCCTTTGTCATATTTTCGGTTAATGGTTCATTCTGTTCCACATTCGGCACATCTCTGCACCACTCACTCGCTATTCGCTCTCTATTGTGGTACTCCACTCCTCCTGCTAGCTGTGTGTGTGTTTTGCTGTCTCCTCCTTCCAGCAAAAGTTTTTGCGCTAGTTTCTTGTTTATTTGCTGCACTCTTTTTTCAGGGCAGGGGAGGGAAGGTGCGGCAGCACCCAGCACCCAGCACCCAGAATTCAAGTAGGTAAAAACAAGAGATTCGATTGCATAGACAGCAAAAATACCCATCGATGGATGTGTTTAAGATGGGTTTAGCTTTGTGTTTCCTTGGGGCTCTTCGCAAATACTTGCAAATATTTTTGAAACTTCTTTTTGGCTCACTCTTTGGTAACGAAATGGTGCTAGGGGTCTTTAGTTGTACTTTCTTTTGCAACAGTTATACATATTTCAACATCTATCAATATCCAGAGATCATCCTGCTTATAGGGATGCAGCAATATACCCACGGAACTACACCAATGGCCCCCATTGGGTGGCATTGGGTACAACTTTTTCCGACTCGCATTCGCATTCGTATTCCTCTCTGTCTCTCTCTTTCTCTCTATCTTTCTCTCTCTCTCTCTCTCTCTTTGCCTCGTTTTCGGGCACCTACTTTTGCTGTAGCCTGATGCTTTCCAGCATTTTTTCGCATTGCCGTTTATTTTCCTTTTATTTTGTTGGCCAATTTCCGGTAATTCAGTTTTATGCAGCAAACTTTTCTATTTTTCCCACCGTCCGCCGCCTCCTCCACTGCCTTCTGCCTTCTGCCTTCTGCTTCATCTGCCATTTTCGCTTCGCATTTATAAATAAATATGTTTTCTGCTGGAAATGGAGTGAGCTGGAGCGGTGGGAGCGGTGGGAGCTGTGGGGGCAAGCGGTGATCCAAGGTCATTGAGATGTGTAAAGTTTTGGGCCATTTGCAGTGCGGCGTGGCCCAAGCCCAAGCCCAAGCCCAAGCAGGCAAATGATGATGAACATTTTTATGTGCGTTCCAACAGTGCGTTTCACGACTGTAAGTGTAGTCATTCCACTCAAGTCCAAGATGGAGATTTCGGACATATTTCTCGAGTGGTGCCGAAAGTAGTCCCAAATCATGGACCGACTCCTGGCCAACTTCTGCCCCATTCCCTCTTGCCGCTTATTAAGCTGTCCATTTGGCAGGTCCCACTCAAAGACAGTGGGCCATGGCAAATGTACGTGCCCTCTTCTTGCCCCGTACCCCAACGACTGTAAATTGACTTTGATAATTTTCACTTTCACAGCATCACACTCACAGAACGCCCGCCCACCCCCACCCACACCCACACCACACAGCCCAGCCCACAAGCCCCTCTAAAAAGCCCCGCCACACTCCTAATTTGATTAGAAAAGTTTTAGCTTGAAAAAAAGTGAGAATCTCTTTGGAAGGCCGCACCCTTTGATACCCTGAAATTATAGGCTCAGTTTTGAGCAGCTAGAGCCAGAATTATACTTTGGAAATCAGAGATTTTTGCGTTTGATTTGAAGAACTGTTGGCTATTGGCTTTATGTATAAAGATTCCTACTTTGTAGCTGATCAAGAACGATTTGTCTACCTCTTTCTCTCAAGAGTGTGCAAAAACTTGAAGCATTTTTTTGGTGACTTACACAAATCATAAGAGCTACGCAAAAAGAAAAGACAAAAAAAATGGCAAAGAGGGAAATATTTTTGGCCTGGTTTGTTGAGGTTTTCTCTTCACTCAATCACCCATACCGGACCACCCCCTGACAACCACCATCCGCCGCTCAGGCTCTGTTTTTCTGCCATTTACCCCTTGGATTCTCTCGAGTTGCTTTGTTGTGGTCTTCACTCGAAAAATTTGATTGGCAAACAGGATTTCTCGTCTTTTTTGTTGGTTTTGTCATTTTGGCAATTGGCTAAAAGTTTACCGAGTGTGGAGAGGCTCCTCCCTCCACCCTGGTTGTATCCAAGGTTGAAGAATTTAAACTGCAATTAAATTATGAAACCAGGAAGTACTCGTAATTCATGCTGGAAAAAGCGACAAGTGTGGGGGCAAGAATCAGGAAATGTCAATTAAATGTCCTCCTAAAATCCAAAATCTCTGCTCAATGTGTGCGACAGGAATTTGGGAGACTTCTTCTAATTGGGAAAAACTCCTCGATAAATGGCCAGGAGATTGCCACAATTTGATTGCTGCCTTTGAAAGCCAACCAGCAAAAAAATGTGCAGTTAGAAATGAAGGAGAAATGAAACGAGTTAAATATCCATTTCAATTATATTAGCAAATTAATAGAATATGCACAGGTTTCAATAATCCAATGAACAATTTCAATCGACATTCGAGAGAGCGAACACATTTATTTAACTCCATAAAGTTCTCGTTTGATTTGGTTCGGCTTCTCTTTTGCTAAGTGATTTTCGGGTGTACATATATGAAAATAGTTGACCCAATTACGGAAATTATTTGCTTGAATTTTCTTTGAGAAATTAGCAAATTGAAAATAGGCTGCCGCCGTACATACATACATATGTACATATATGTATGTACATACATATGTACATTTATGCCTTAGGAATTTATGAACACTGCACAACCGGAATTTGCATTTTAAAACCGCTCATAAAAGGGAAAGGGAAAGATTTCCCATATAAAACTTATTGATTCGATTGTTTCTAATCCACATATAAAGGAAATGAATCCCCTTCAGAAATTTCATAGATAAAGTTGGATCAGAAACACATTTTTGTTTAATCTATAAGGAAATGCAACGATTAAATGGTTTCAGAGAGACAAAAGAAAAGTTTATCGAAATTTAAGTACATTTGCGGCACATTTTGAACAAAATGTACTTTATTTGGATTTAAAATTCGAAATAAATGCTACCCCGTAGGCGTACATGGTTCATTGGTGTATTCCTGTCCGGGTCCACCGGGTCCACCGGGTCCACACTCCGTTCCCCCTCACACCCTCACAGCCCATCAGCCATTGTCGCCCATCATCTTCAGGCTGCTGCTTCGGCAGTTCCTTTTTCTATTTCTTTGGATGTCCAACGTCTTAATTGACTTGCAGCATTTTTTGTTTTGTTTTGTGTTGTACGAAAATTTCAAGTCATTTTTCATTGATTGATTGATGGATTGATGGATTGATTGACTGATTGGATTGGATTAGAGAGCGATACAGAGAGAGTGCGAAAGCCATGGCCATTTTTAGCTGCATCCAAAAAGTGCGAAAGTGAAACATGTGGAGGGGACAACTTACCATAAAGAAATGTCCAGTGTTTTGTGCGATATTTTTGGTGTTTGTTGGTTCCTTTGTTTGCCCTTTAAACGGTACAATAGGAGAAGGATTAACGGTTTGGCCTTGGCAGGCTCTCAGGGGGCCTCCTGCCGGCCACTTCGATGTTTTTTTGCCCCCCCTTCTCCACGAACAAACTGGTTTTCTTTCGCTGGTTTATGCTGTGGCCAGTCTTGGACTTGGAAGCCTCCAAGCTGTGCCACTTCTCCCACTTCTCTCTATGAATTTCTCGACTTCTTGTTGCAGGTGCAATCGCGCGTCGGATGCTGGACCGGTTTGGACAGGAAGCTGCTGCTGCTGCTGGTGCTGCTGCTGCTACGCACCACACAAAAAAATGTTTAATTTATTTTAATTGCGATTTTCCTTTCGGTCATTCATTCAGCACTGAGATTGGTATTCTTTCTTTTTTTAACAATTTATTCTCTATTTGTTGTTGTTGTTTTGTACACTCGAACTTCGCACAGGCAAAAAATAATTGGAATTATTTGATTTTCCCCAAAATAATAAATGCCAAAAATGTAGAATCCATGGGGGGAAAATATACAACACAAAATAATGTTTGATTGTTACGGTGGAGCGGTGGAACGCGGCGAGGCCGTTATATTTTGTTGGATTTTGTTGGATGTTTCTTTTGTTGTTGTTGTTTCTGTTGTTGTTGCAGCGTTTCTGATTCTTATTTTTGTTGCTTTAGTTGGAGGGACTGTGTGTGTGTAAGAGAGATAGAGAGAGAGAGAGTGAGAGATGGAGAGGGAGCGGGGCGAGTGCGAGACCAGGAGCGAGCTAGACCGAGACAGATAACCCAAAAGCGAGCGCGCGACCTGTGTACGGGTTTCTGGGGTCCGACGATACCTCCGATAGTCGCTGCTGGGAACGACTGTATGCTGACACGGCGGAACACGTACTAAAAACTTGTTCCACGAAAACGCAGCAGAACCCCATTGGAGTACGACGACGATGTGGCGCTGCTGCAGTGCCAGAGTTTGTGGCAGAGACCGAGCTGCGCTGCCACTGTTAACTGTGTGGCAGAGGCACGCGCATCGGCATGCAAAACATTTGGTGTGGCAGGGAATCTGTTCCCAGCCTCAAGACTCCTCCGATTGCGGCGTCGCGTGCCTCCGCTAAAAATACATATAATACCCGACGCGAACGACCGACCGACCGACCGACCACTCTCGCACACTCTAATGCCGTTCGGCGTATCGTCGTGTGTCGCATAGATGTACTAAAACACGAAACCCGATTGTGGGGGATGTCCCCCGAGCAGGCGAACACGAGGCAGCAAGGCACCAAGGCAGCAAGCCATCGCAGGCACGAGGTCCCAGAACCATAACGTTCGGCAGGGGCAGCCGTGAGGAAAACCAGGTCGTTGTCTGGCACTTCGTGCCGCTGTTAGGAATAACAGCAATGGGGAGAGGACAGTCCGCTAACATGACATGACTCTGCTTATAGACAGTGTACCCAATCCCATTTCCATTCCCATTCCCACTCCCACTCCCACACTGCCACATCCACATTCATTCCCGAGTGGAGCCAGCTTAAGTGATATTATACTCTGGCATAAATTAGCCATCGGGTCCAATGCATTAAAATCTTGATTGGTGGCCAGCAGATGCAGCTGAAAGAAAGCAGCAAAAGCAACAGCAGCAGCAGCAGCATGCATACGCATTCCTCTACCTCTCGCATCTCTCTACCAGCCCCCCCTCCACCCAACAGCCGGAAGTGCCACACAAAAGTGACAGCAACAGCTCCACCATTGCCCTACATATGTGTGTACCATGTGAGTTTGTGTGTGTGTGGAGGCTGTGGAGGTACACCCATCCATTCATCCATCCACTCAAACAGATAGTATGTAAATATGTACATATGCACGAGAGTATACGCTGCTGCTTGCATGTTCGATCACACGATGCAAAAGTGTTATATGGGAAAGGGAACTCTCTTGACATTGATAAGACAAACTGGCATAAAGAGCTCCACAGCCCCACAGCCCCACAGGCCCATCCAGAATGGGTCACCCAGTCAGACGCCCCCGGGAGTGGCCCGAAATGGAGATGAGCCACAGCGGCAGCGACCATCGTTCAGAGGGGGAGGCTGCGGTTACCAAAAAAGAAAAACTGTGATTTAATATATGCACATTTCCAAAAATGCATATTTAAATGTTGAATTCTTGGATTCGCATAAAGTTGACAGTTTATAAAATTACTTCACCGCTGGAAAGAATATTCAAAGGGGAGGAAAAGATTGGATTTAGCTTTGAGTAAATGTATGAATATTTGTGCATACCGTACAGAGAGTAATCCGTATCCATTTCCACATCCAAATCTTCCATTATGAAAGTAGCTGAAGAATTTTTAAATCTCCGTTCATAGATTGAATCCTGGAAAAATTTGCATTTATATTTACTGATGTTAAACATTTTTATAAATATGTATGCAATATTATTGATATTTTATAGGATCTATCCTAGGTTAGGTTAGGTTAGGTTGAGGCGGCTGTCGGGGTTGTCAGAGACCCGACACACTTAGGCCGGTTTCGGATCTATCCTAACTACAGTATAAAATATTGCCCTATAGTTCTTTTCTGTTTGAACTGTTCCCACTCCTAAATAAATGAAATTCTGGAAAAATAACGGAACTTGTTTATTTTAAGGAGCTTTTAATGTTGCCAAAATACAATTCCTTTAGAAAAAAATGTGCTGTTAAGTTATTAGTTTTATTACCTTCACAAGGTCAGCTTTGGACAAGGTTCTTACTCAGAGCTATGTAAGTGCAGCTTCAAAAATACATTTTAAATTAAAAATTGACAACTACTTTAAATTACTAATTATAAAAAACCGCTACTTGCCACAGTCACTGCTGCTTTCACTGCCATCACAGCTGATGAAGCTGCATCTCTGTCAGCAGGCCAATGCGCTGGCCCCGTGTGGTGCGGGGCACTGAGTCACTCTTTGGCCGTGCGATCTCGTGACAAAGCACTTGAAAACGTTTCCCCAGTTCGAAGAACTATTGGCAATTGCTGGTGTTGGTGCTGGGTGCTGGGTGATGGGTGCTAGGTGTTGGTGTTGCTGGTGCTGCTGCTGCTTCAGCTTCTGCAGCATGCGATTGGGAATGAGGTTACAAATTTAAATAAAATGCGCATGCAAAAAGCAGAAGAAGAAAAAGAAGCAGCAGCACGACGAAAACGGAGAAGTAGAAGTGGGTGGGTGAGAGGGTAATGTGAAGACAACAACTGTAAACAGAACGGCACAACAAAGGCTGGGCTCGGCTCATAATTAAAACGAGCGTTCGACTGGCCCAGAATGCAGCGGATAACTTTCCATGCTCTCAGACTCCCCTTAGCCCCTACCCGCCCCTACCCAGCGCAAACAGCACTCTGACACTCCCCCTCACACACATGGCTCCATCAATCTCTGGCACTCTCCCTCACTCTCCGGGCTGTGCGAAATGTTGCCCCGTACCAAGAACAAAAAAAAGTCGTTGTTCCAACAGCCAAAGTAAAAATTTACGAGTAACGCCTCCTGGAACAACACACAAAAAACCGAAAAACAAAGATTGCTGGCCGCCGAAGATTGTCATACCCTTGCTGGTCCATGGATTTAGACTACACTGCTCTCTTTTGTTGGTTACACAATGTGTCTACATACATACAGTTACTTACAGGTGAACATACTCTTCCGATTAATTATGCTGCAGTTATTCCGAGGTGATGTAATTATTTTGCTTCGTTTTAAACGTCTGCCCAAAATGGAAGTGCTCATTTTGCCAGGGTATACATAGAAATAGCACACACACACAACAACCGAAGACGCCCCCTTGAGTGAGATTTTTTTGTTTCGTTTTTGATTTTTGGGTTTTGACAGACAAATGTCAATAGAGCGCGGCGGCTGTACGTATCCATCTCCTTCCCACACCGCTCCACCGACACAAGCCTCATGCCCATCAACAACAAATCAATGACGACGACACATGTTGGACATCCCGTACACAGGCGGAGGGGCGGCAGGCTGTAACCGAAACTCGAAACGGGAACAAGGAGAAGAAAGTGAAGAAGGAGCACGAGATATACGAGCGATGTCAGACCCACAAAGAGGTACAATGAAAGGCATTTAAGCATTTGGAAGCAATTACCGCTGAAATGAAGCGTGGAATGAAAGAGAACGAAAAACGGGAGAGCACTGCCCGAGATGAAGACGATGAGCAACGCCAGTAGCAAGGGCACGGAAGATGAGCAATTTGAGCAAGAGAGAGCAGGACGCGAAAGAAGACACGTGTCTGATCGGTGGTGGGCCCCCACGGATCTAAAAGTAAAACGAATTTACGTACATTTTTGTGCACATTTCCTGGGATTTGGTTCCTCATCCTCAAATCTATGGGGATTACTTAGTGGAAGCGACAGACGAAGGGTGACACACGGACAGCAGTCATACACGGGAAACACGAGACGCTTCAAATGCCAATGAGCCAAAACGACGAAGAAGATAATGTTCTGTTAAGGCGGAGGGGAAATGCCGAAAGGGAGTGAGAGTACAGTAGTATTCCGAATATGGGTACCATGGTGCATCTTACATGCAAATATACATACACACATACATATGTACATTTATAAATTAGAGCACTTAAACTCTTCTGTGTCGTTTATGCAAACTTATTACACATCGAACTTAAAACCAGTTACATTGTTTAGAGTTTTCATTTACACATTCACTAGAGTCCACTGTTGTTGAGCCGTTCACGCTGTTTTATCCGCGAGAGCAACAGGCTAATGGAAGCAGAACTATTTCCACCCTCGCCTCTGATGATAAATATGTACACATGTGAGTAGTGTAGGTGGCCAGAGCGAGATAGCGCAACGACCAGCGAGCGCTAAAGTGAGAGACAACGATGGAGTGAGAGCTCGCGCTGAGAGTTCGAGAGCGAGCGCGATGATCATCACATGAAAAAGGTGCTGTTGTTGGTTCGTGCGGGGGGCGACAGTTGCGCTAATTGCTGTACTTCACGAATGTGAATTTTCATCTTCCTCCTTAGCTGCTGGTTCGTTTTAGTTTTTTGTTTGTTCTTCTTGGACTGCGGGTGGAGGGAGGGATGAGTCGAATTTTACGAGCAATGCGTTGTTTCTTTTGCTTGTGCTCCTGCCTCTTTACCGATGTTATTATTACGTTGTTCTCTCTGTTGATTTTGTTGGTATTTGTGGCTGGAATGAGACGATGACAGCTGAACGGCTGGAAGGAAGCGCCGTCCTCACCGCGACGCACAGTGGGACACGCACAAGTCCGAACAGATATTTGAGATAAGATGAGATGTTACATTTTATATTTTAAGACGTTCAATTTATGCATTTGCATATTGTTAGGTGTATGTGTGTATATTTTTGTTATACGGTTAATACCGCACAATGACTTAGTAATTCATTATTAGTTAATTAAGAGTTTCAGTCCATCGGCAAGAGGATCTTTTGGTTCCATTGTTTCGATCCTGTTATGTTTGTACACTCAGCCATCTCTGCTACTTTTTCACTCAAAACACTGTTATACATATGTATGTATGTGTGTATGCATGAACCTACAGTGTTATACACCACACACTCATGCACTAAAAAATCCGTTATTTTTTCAGCCAAAGCCTTTCCAGGGTTTGATTTCGGCTTCTGCTTCTGCTTCTGTTGTTTGAGAAGTTTCGCGGCGTGCGTCTTCAATTCCTGGAATTTCGATAGTCACTTTCGGTTATTTAAAGTTTTTTGGTTTAATCCGGTGTTTTGTTATTGTAAATACATAAGTATTTGATTTCCGATATTTGTATATGTACATATAGCGTGTCGCTTATTTTTATTTGTGTTTTGTTTTCCTTCTGAAATGAGTTTCGGTCGACTCGATGATACTTCTATTTAGTAAAACACACGAAAATGGAAGATTTATTTTTTTGCTTTTTTCCTTTTTGTTATTGTGTGTGCATCTGTGTGTTTGTGTGCCTCAAGTGAGTGAGAATGTGCTGGAGGGGGTGGGTGAAGTAATGGGTGGGGGCGTTGGAGAGCTAGAGCGAGCGGGTGTGTGATGAGCGCTTCCGCTTCCGCTGCTAGTGGGGCAATTATACTGCTACTAAAACCGTTCGAGCGCAAATAAATACCAAGAAAACCAACAACAAAACACCAACCATTGAGCAGCGTGGAAAGAGAGAGACAGCAGTGAGAGAGTTTGGGCCGACTAATTGTTACCCAGCAACGGATAAAAGAGTGCACCAAGTACGCGGATGGAGGTGAGTCGTAGAGTCTTCAAAAATATTCCATTCCAGATGTAAATGTGTGTGTGAGGGGTGTGTCGCAAAATTTTGCAGCCACAACCTCTATTTTATTGACGGCAGCGTGAAACGCAAATACGAGTTAAATATACACAGCTTATTACATACAGCCTCTAATGTACACACATTCATGTGTGCATGCACATTTGTTGCACATACATACATACATATGTATTTACATTTATAGGTATGACCCGAAACAAATGTGGATTTATTCTTGGGTTAACTGTCTTTCTAGGGCTAGTTATGAGTATTTTCTTCGGAATGTTCTACGAATGTACAAATATTTTTAGGCAGATTCAGTACTTATGCAATTTGTATGAAAACATAGTTGCATAGTTTCTTGTGTGCCATTCTGTGATCAGTTATATGTACATACATACATATGTATGTATGTAAATTAAAATTTCTTGAACATTCCGGCTGAGCCGCTGCAAGTGTGGCCACACATCGCACGGAAGTTAGTGGGACCTTTAACATAATATAAAAAACCGCATAATAAAAGAATCATTAAAAAACTTAAATCTTCACTGAAAATCTGGAAAGGCAAGTAAATTAACGTTGTTGGCAATTAAAATAAATAAAAATAAAAGTAAAGAAACTTTTGCGATATGAGTGTGACCATATCTTGAGGAATATCGATAAATACGTGGCCAGCAACCCTGTGAACAACCAGCACGAAGCGTGTAGCTTACATGTGTGAAAACTAAACTTTGGTGTTAGTGTGCATTTAGTAAAATGGATAACCTTCCAGACCTATTGTTGGACCTCCCTGAGATACAATATCGACAGTATTTGAATAATTACGGACGCTACCATCATGTCGGAGCACGTCGGAATGTCGGACAGCGTGTTGAACCCGAATTCGTCCCTTTGCCTAACCATGGAATAGCCGAAGGTCCTAATGAAATGGTCGAAGAAATGGCCGTGGAAAACGAATCAAATTTTCTTTATAATCAAGTGGCCAAAGAACTAGAGGTCGCATTTTACAGATATGATTATGAACACTTTAACTCCTAATGGAAATTGGTATGTAAATAAGTATCTACAATATGCTTAATTTTCAAGCTTAACTCTTGATTCTTTCAGCTTACAAACAATTACTTTACCCACGCACGAAGCGGAACGGAACGACAACGACAACGATGTACGCATTGTAGAGTGGGATAACTGAGGACGATTGATCCCTTCTTAAACTTTAAAGAAACAAAACACTATTTAGAGACAAAATACTTGCAAACAAACAACATATGTACATATGTAAATACATGTCATTTGTTCTGACTCGATGGGGACGTGTCTTACAGCGTCTTCTGTTTAATGGGCTTTAGTTGGAAGTGCAAAAAAAAATATGCAATAGGAGCAACAATATACACAGAATAAGAAGGGGAAGAGGAAGCCAAGTGTGTAGCCCATCACACTGTGGAAGAGGCATCAAGTTGATTGTTCTTGTTGCTTGCTGGTGCTTGTTCAAGGGGCACACGTCAATAATTGCGCTGGAAAAGAAGTTAAGGAAAACACAATCAAGCAGAAGGAGCAGCAGCACCAGCAGCAGAGTTCAGCCAAGCGATGGAGGAGGTCCTACCAAGATCTTCGGCTTGCTACAGTCTCGAGTCCCGTCGTTCCCCCTTTCGAACTTTAATGTGAAAATCATGCAATGAACCAAATTCAAACGGAAATGATTCACACTCCAGCTGAAATACAATTCAAGTAGGGGAGAAATCCCCGAACCCGAAGCAAAAGTACAATATAAATATATGTATGTACGTATGTACGTACATACAGCAGACAGGAGGGGGTCTCCAATCGAAATTGCGTTTTCAACAACAATTGTTACAACAACAATGACGCCATTTGGAACAACAATAACAATTTTACCCCCTGCCCCCCGCATAGGATGTCTAAGAGACAGGGAACAGCTTGCTTGCCTGCTGTATGCATGTTCCCGATGAAAGCAGATGAAATACACTCGAGGCTCGAGGGAGGACAGGACCGACCACCACATGTCGAGGAGCATGTGCCCCCAGACAAATGTCAACGCAAATATTTCACTTCCTGTTCTTTCTTTCTATTTTTTCCCCCCCCTGGTACAACTTCTTCTTGCTAAGCTTCGATAAAAGGTTCAAAGGTCAAGGATTTTCACATTTAATTAGACTTGGATACGGCGGCAGAAGCATTTAGCAGCACCAGCAGCCTCAGCGAGGGCGTTCACGTAGGCGGACAGCAGCGGCGGCGGCGGCGGCATTTAAATTTCCAATTAGCCCAGTGAGCAGGCAGAATGAGTGGGTGGATGGTTGTTTCTCGTGGGTTGGGTGTCTGAAAGCTGCCCGAATGGCACAAAGAAGTGTTTGAAAAAGCTTAAATCGCCTTTAGGACAATGGTTGGCCGCGCCTGTGGGCGTGCAAGTGTTGGCTCAAAAACCTTCAAGGTACCGCCTTTCTGCAGGAATTATAAAACGTTAAATTTAAATATGGTAGAGTAGAGCTAACAAATTTAATTCTTATTTAAAATTAAAGCTGCGAGCACCATAAGGCAGGTCGAAACTTTAGTTTTAGTTTAGTTTCTTAGGATCCTTGAATTACTTTTGGAAAAAACTTGAATTTGCCCCCCACACAGTCGATAACAACTCGTCACTGGGGAACGGGAGTTGGGGCATGCAACAAATAAAATGCATTAAATGTCAAGTCTGGAACTTGTTGTCCACGCTGATAGTTTCATTAAATGAAAACGAATTTTTTTGTGAGCATTTTCCCGCAAATAGTACGACTATTTTCACTCTGTTTCTGTTTCTATTTTTTCTGTTTTTATTTGCTTTATTTTTGGCGCGGGGAAAATCCCACTGAGACGACGACGCCCGTCTGTGTCTCATCTTGAGCAACCTCCAGGCAGACAGCATTTTCCTGGCTGTTTTCCCTCACGTCTTCTGTGTGTGTGTGTGCCTGCCTCTCCCTCTCCCGCTCTGGGACTTCAAGCTGCAAGGCATGCCATTTTCCATTTGCCATATTTCAATTGCATTTTAATTCATTTCGAGTGTGTGAGTGTGTGTGTGTGTGTGTGCCACCAGTGTGCACACATTTCCTGCAGTTTCTTTGCCACTTAACCCTTTTTGGATGGGCTGCCAGGAGCAGCCAGGAGGAGTGGTGGTGGGGCTCCTCCTCCAGTGCCAACAAGGAACCTCAAGAATTCCCACAACTGACACGACTGCATGAAAATTATCTTAACCATTTTATTATTTAAATATTCCAAAAAGAAGCCACACAAAATGTAGCCTCTTGGCTAGCACCTTCAGTGTTTCCAAGCCAACTTCCCGATAAGGAGATCAAGTGGAGGATCCAGCAGCTGGGAAACTACTCTTAGAAAAACTTGCCAAAATCCCCCCTGAAGAGCTCTCCAATGAAGCGACAGCGGTAGGAGGCTGGCGACGGGCACAGGAAGCGCAAGTAAATATAATTATATGTGCAATAAGCAATATAACAAGGGCAACTAACATTTAGACGCCTCATAAACTAATAAAAATAATAATAACCACTAATAATAATCAACATTTTCGTGCTCTCGGGGGCTATATCCGCCATTTGGCGTCACACCTGCATAGAATTTACCACTCGCAAATTGATCGCAAATTAAGTAATAGTTTTGTATTTTTCTGTGTACTAATTTATAGAAATGCAAGTGGCTGTGGCTGGCTGCACTTTATCGTGCATCTGTGTAGTGTGAAAAATCTCTTCTGTCTTTTGCTCTTTTTCAAGATTATCGACGGTAATGTAACTGCGGTTTTCCGGCAGCAAAATAAAAATTAAATGAAGGAAGCGAATTCAGAAAAAATGAATCAAAAGAATTTACCACCAACGGCCACGTCTAAGAGTAACTTTTGCGAAATTGGACCCCAAATTGCCCGGATTAATGTTTGCCATCGACAAAGTCCCTCACAAATTGCATGCCAGCGTCAAGCATGTTTTCAAGATAACAAATAAAAAGAGTACCTTGAGAAAAGCGTCTGTATTGGTATTTGGTGGAATTTATTGCAATCTTTTTAGTCGAATATTTTTTAAACTAAATTACTACATTTTGGTTGAAAAATCTTTGGCAAAAACGTATTTATTTTAACCATTTGTAAACTGTTTCCCATTGCTAAAACAAATCCAAGCTAATTGCAGAATACCCCTGCCGCAGTCTCGATACTCGCTTAGGTACATCAACCCTGAGCTTATCGGCATGCAGCCATAATATCAACCCTGATTGCCGACTTCCTGACCGGCATTTAGACATCATTGTGCGTAAGAGTAAGAAGCGAAAAGCACATTTTTAGCCATGCCCGACAAAACTGAAGATAACAAAACTATTCCAATTGAGCAGCGTTTGGTGACCATCGATAATAATTGTTGTCAACTCCGCAAACAGCTCACAGAACTTAAGAATGGGGTTCTCCTTCTTCAACAGGAATTGGAAGCTTGGAAAAAAGAATGCAAACAACAGAAAAAAGCATAAATCTGCTTTTTGCAGTCGAAAGGTATTTATTTTGCTTTAATTCATTTAATGCTTTACCTAAAGTTCACATTTTTTCAGAGCTCGAGCTTCAAACTCTAAAATATTCCACATAAAATGTAACACAATTATTTTATCGCTTGTTCGTTCATTTAACATAACCACAAATAAATGAATCAAACATGTCTGATGTATGATTTAATGGCTGATTATTCAGTTGGGTATTCAAGGGTATACGAAGAGTATAACAATTCTTTTCAGATGCCTAACACGCTGAGTGATGTATCCGTAGTTGCAGGGTTGGTTGTTTCAAATTATAAGTTTTTACATTCAGATCACTCTTTTGAATTTTTGGTAACTATTTCACAGATTCCTCATGCATCTGCAACCAGCAGCCATATTTGTGCAACTTTTGGTCAGAAGCCATTGAAAATGAACATCGATAATGGTGCCATTGGAATTATTCCCTTCCAGCTGCTGTTTATCCAACACCTCATGATGGCAAACGGAGCAACATACAGAGGCAGCAGTGGGAGCTTTCAGCTTAATCTTTCTTAGTGTTTGTCATTTGTATTTTAATTACTTTGCGTTGCTCTCTACATATACTAAAGTCAACTTATTGTTTTCATGTGACACTGAGGAAATATTTGCTGAGCAACTTTGTCGGTTATGCTGCCGGACTCTGGATAGGCTATCTTCAAGCTGCAAAAGCAACATTTGTGTGCCTATTGGGTGAAGGTAAAAGTAGTTGTATAAAATGAGTTTTAAATATTTATGGCTGTGAGATCAAAGCGCTATATTAGGTAACATAATTGTAATGTTGATTGCAATGAACTCTAAGGAATGTTTAGCTTTTTCAGCTGTTAATCTTTTGGCTCTCAGCGCACATTTTGGAGCACATTCCAGCCATTGATTAGCATTCATCGTCTTTCCATTTGAACACTTCTCCTGTTGCTCTTGTCTTATTCTTATTTATTCGGGAAAGATTTCACACCAAATCTGTTTTTGCTTCGTTTTTGCTTCGAGTGTTTCTTGCAGCAATGTTTAACAATTTAATTTAAACATTTACCACGCTCGAATGGCTCGAATTCGATGGATGCCGCCGGTCTCCATCCGCGCACTTCAGTTGCATGCTTTTTTCTCCTCCTCTGCTTAGCCCATTTGTTGGGGAAGACGACTATGACTAGACAGAAGATATATCTATAGGGAAAAGCATCTGCTAGGGCATCTAAAAATTCGGTTAAAGCTCCCGCAAACAACGTTTGGCAAAGAATTCCATTTTCTTTCGGCTTAAATGAGTTTTTTATGGTTTTTTAATTTTGCTTTGATTTGATTTCCCATTTCCGTTTTTCGTTTTCCATTTCCCGTTGTCCCGTTGCCCGCTCTGGTGATTAATTTCCATCTCACCGACTTGTCCTGGCCATGCATAAATATGCTTTTGGCTTTCTCGTCCTCCTTGCAGTTTCTTATTTATTTATTCGCCTTGTAGTCTGTTTCTGATTCTACTTCTTCGTTTTAATAGCTTCATAAACATTTCTTCATTTGATTTCATGTCACTTTGGCCTCACACTCCACTCCGACACCCAAACCAAAATGATCAAAATAAAATAATAAAATGCGAGTAAGTGAAAATGAAAGGCAAATAAAATTTTATGAACTTTAAGTCAAGTGGCGGCACAGGACATTTTGCGGTTCGTCGGATTGGTTTTTGTGTGTTTAGGGTGCGTTAAATGCTAACACGAAATATGAGCTGGCCAAATAAATAAATGAGGCCTGAGTGAGTGCCACAATCGCAAATGAGAGATTCCATCGGAGTTCGACTTTACCAATCCAGGAATTGTGTACTTGCGTCTGCTGAGGAATAGTTGTCTCTATTATTTAAACTAATTAAATTCACTGTGTGTCATAATAAACACAATATAACATGGATATGCAGTGCACTGCAATTTAATTTAATTTAACTATCAATATAAAACGTTCAAAGCGAAACCAAAATTCAATTAAGTGTTGAGTCTAAAGCTAAAAAATAGGTTAAGCAGGCCTAATAATTTTTAATTCATTCATTTTTTGTTTATTAGTTCATTAATATTTATGGATACCAATTTTCTGACTGTGCATTAATTTTAAACAAATTTTCTTGCCGCAAAACAAAACATTTTAATTAAATCGAATCTTAAGTACATCAATTTTAAATTTCTTGATTAACGAATAACCCATGGTTAAGTTTAAATATTTAATGTTTGCTAGTGTAAAATAAAATAGTTATTTTAATATTTACCCGCATAATATCTTCAATTATCTTTAATTATAATTGCCAACAATTCATTCAAACGGTCTCATTTCATGGTTTTTTTATACCCGGTACTCGAAGAGTAAATAGGGTATATTGTATTTGTGCGGATAACGGTTGTATGTAACGCACAGAAGGAAACGTTTCCGAGCCCATAAAGTATATATATTCTTGATCAGCATCAATAGCCGAGTCGATTGAGCCATGTCTGTCTGTCCGTCCGTCCGTCCGTCCGTCCGTCCTTATGAGCGCCTGGATCTCAGAGACCATAAGAGCTAGAGCCACCAATTTTTGCATCCAGACTTCTGTATGCTCACACTGTTACAAGTGTATTTCAAAAATGAGCCACGCCCTCTTCCGCCCCCGCAAAAGGGCGAAAACCTCCCAAATCTACAATTTTAAAGATAAAAGAAAACTAAAAACGCCATTCCGTAGGGAATGACCATATCTATTTGATCACCAAATTGGGATCCGATTGGATCATTATTATGGCCACAATGAAGAAATTTTCAGTGGCCAAACCCACCCCGTCCCGCAGCATTCACACTCTGCTTCGCGCTGTTTATGGCCTCTGCCCCTGACACATCTCTGCCTCTGCCTCTGCCGCGACTCTGCAGTGTGTGTCTATAGGGGAGGGTGGCGAGCTAAAGAAGCGTGTTGGCGTGAGCAGTGTTGTTGATGTAGATGACAGATGAAGAAAAAATTTAAAATTTGACAAATAACCGCTAAGTTGCAGATGTAGTACTGAGTGCCGGGTATAAAAGTTGTGACGCGTAAGAAGCGTCTCACACGTCCTTTATCGTTTTTAAAGCTTTTCTGGAATACTTCTGTTTTTTCTTAGCTTTACTCGTGAATTCCTGGTCATTAAGGCATGCATCCGGTTGCAGGACTCGAAGCATAATTTTTTATCGCCTCCACTTAAAGCAGCAACCCAATCCCCTCCCTCTCGTACACCCTTCCCTCGTACCTTTCACCCTTCGCATTGAAAGCTGAAAATAGATTCTTAGTGTAGTTTCGTCCCCTCTTTCTCTCTTCTGTTTGGGGACGCAGGTCCTCAATGAGTTTACGTATTCGTGGAACGATTCCATTCAAAACCCTTGTCGTCATTGCTGATGGATTTGGGATTGGGGGAACTGGCAACTGGGCGCTCGCCATGCTCCGTTTAGTTATACAAAATATATTTATTCTTTACAAATAGTTTTTTACATTTAATGTACATTTTTATCCACTCACTGCTTTGGAAAATTAAATTTATTCATAATTTCAAGCGAGCGCAGGGCCCCTGCTTGTGTACCCTGGGTCGGATAGGTGCTATGATTGTTAGAGAAGAATTACCGAAAAGATTTAATTCTGTAGCAATTAAAAAATATCCATTTAAAAAAAAAAAAATTTGGATACATATACATACATATTTTATACATTTTTTTATGTTTACTTTTAGAAATTATTTAGGAGTTTCAATTGTGATCTAATGACAGATTTAATTGATATTTATTATTAGCTCTTCCAAGATTACTGATTTATTTATTTGTTCTATTTTTTATATTGGTCGCTGGACTCTTCGTGGAACATCTGAACCGAATATCATAGCCTGAGGAATGATCTGTTCGGTGGTCATGGAAAGCGGATGATCCAGGGGATTACAACCTGCGACCACTGGAAGGAGTTCCCGCTTGATTTCCTGGACAGATGGAGCGGGCTTGAGTGCCCACTGGAGTGTGTGTTTTGTGGGTGCGCTGTACCTTGGGCTAGGGTTGATAAATATTGACGAATTGTGGTAGGAATGGGAATCAGAAAATACACCCGAAACTAAATGGCAAGAAAAGCAAATAAATAAATAGCAAGTGGTGGAAAAACAAAGAGAAGTAAGAAGGGAGAAGAGGAACGGTAAACGGGTAGCGAAAGGTGAAATGGTGAAAAAGGTAAAGCCAAAATAATGGCAGCCAACAAAGAGGGCCACGACACAAGAAAGGAAAGCAAAGTAGGAAATTATGATATCATCTTTATGACGCCATTATGGTGGTTGTCCCCTATGCTGTGGGTGCCCCCCACATGGTACACCCTTCCATCGGCAATGCTATGACTAACTGTCAGCCCTGACGCAGCCACAACCCGCCATCAGCCCAAGGAAAGAGAGAGAGAGAGAGAGCGCGCGCTTTCTTTATGGAATGGGGTGCGGGAGGTTGGTGTCCTGTCAGGGCAAACTGTTGTAAATGTCAAAGACCGGAAAAAGCAACACACAAACACACACTCAACCCACACATGGCGGATGAGGCAAGTGGCATCAGAAGCTGACAAGAAATGCAACAGTTTTGTGGCGCCACCAACGATGTCGACTACTGTCGGTCTGCCCTGCCTGTCTGTCTCGTCTGTCTGCCTGTCTGCCTGCCTGTCTATGTGCTAAGCCAAAAGGGTTAAGAGCGCCCAAGCCGAAAAAAAAACCGACAGCGCATCTTTTCTTTTTCTTTTCCGTTGTTTTGTTGCGTCTTGTAGCTTTTTTGTTGGCACTTTTGTGAAACCGCAAAAATGCATTTCGGGCGTCTGGCGAAACGAAAGCTTTAAAATTAATTTCAAGCGTGAATTTTGTAGTAGGGAAAAAAGCGCAAAGGAAATCAAGATAAAGAGAGAAAGAGAAGCATTATAATGTTTAATGATACTTCACTTAACAAACGATTTTTCAATAATAATTCTAAATTGATTTCCTGATTTTTTAGAGCCTTATTGCAGCACTGCAAGTTCATCTTTTGATGGGATAATTGTCTTAAAGGATACAGAAATACGGAAACCACCAAAAATTGTCATGGAAAACTCGCAGTGCTGCCAATTTTTAATACATTTAAATTCACTCCATTTGGAGTCACAAATTGTGGCCAGTTGTCGGGCGTTGCTCCTTCTCTTCGCTGTCAGTGAATGGCTCTTCTAGAATGCCTATGAGAATGAGGTTCTTCACCGACAACTCAATCGCGTTATTCAAATCTTCAAATGGTGCAGCGATATGGTCCCCAGTGGGCAGGAGTCCAATAACATTTGTGCCGAGAAATAAAAAATGGCCTAGAGCACATGTCAATTGACTATTTTTGGCACACGGAAGCAGTCAATGGATAGGATAGGATCTTTAATTGTAAATGATATTGGTAGATCTGGATCAAATATATAGAAATGTTTGGAATCTGAACTAATTGTGTCCATTTGATTTATTTATGTATTCATTATAAGATCATTTAAATGTTTGATTGATATTTAAGCTCTTCGAGCCATGCATTTATTTATTTGTACCTGGTAAACAGAAATTATGAAAATACTCATAAGCCCCAAATTCAATTAATACAAAGTACAGCGTTAAATGTTCTAAAAAAGTCCCTTAAGTCCGTGTCCCTTAAGTTAAGTTTAATATTATTATTATTAGTATGCATAAGGCTATATTGTTATTAAAAGAATTGTTGAAGCGCTTTAAGTGGCAGCGTGGGAAGTTATTTTGAGCTGCGACTGCGACTGTCGATTCAATTATGAAAATATATAGAGAACAATTCAGGGAAGGTATTACTCCCAGTAGGAGTACTCACGTGCCTGTCCCACACCCCTTACACACATAAAAATAAATCATTTTAATAACTCAATTTACGTACGTACATATGTACATATGCATGTACCATCCATAGCTTTATTGTATTGTTAATACAAAAATATGCAAAATAAACATTGTTTTCTTTTTTTTTTTTTTGATATTTAATTGCTACAGCGAAATTGGTTGGTCGCAGAGATGAGTCCGCATTGACCAGATACTTCAGTTTTGTGTTGAATATTATAAAAAGTTACTGAAAATTTTGAACTCAAAAAAGAGTTGTTTGCCGAACGAACACTAGAAATAGAATGTTGATCGAAAAACTTGCGAGTTGTGAAAAATAGTTTCGGTCGCTAAAAATACGAGAAGGTTTATTCTGAATAACTTTATTTCGCAATCAACTCTAATAAAATCAATTATATCGAACATCTTAAGCAATGGTAAGACTACACGTTGTTTGCTTACATTTACTTTTAATACGTTTTCCCCTAGGCTCCTACAACCGGTACACAAATAAAATTCACTATGTCAAAAAGAATATCCTCGAAGAGCTAACAAAGAAGCAATATGCACAAGTTTTTATGCAGTCCAGGGACGGAAGCAACCGAGATATTGCGTGACTCGAAAATCCCATGGACCTGGGCACAATCATTATTCGTGTGCAGAATCTACGCTATCGAAATGTAGATGAACTGATTTCCGATCTCAGACTTGTCTATAAGAATTGGTTTTCTTTGAAGAAGGGCCATAAAAACCTGTGCTGCCCTGGCAATCAATCGAAAAAATTCGTAGAGAACAAGGTGTCGAAAATGCCAGGGGGCCAAGAGTTTTTCGATCAATAAGGACTCCAAGATGACGGTCAAGTCCCTCCAGTATTTTCCCTGGCTGCAGTTAAATTGCACAGAGCCGATTCCAACATTTATGCCAATCAAAGTGGACTCTCCAAGTGTGAGAACTGAGCCTGTATCTGCAAAAACAAAGCGTGTGGCTGCGGCAAAGCCCGTGGTTCTGAAAACAGTGCCCGTGTCTACGAATGTTCCTGTCCATGATCAAATAGTGCCTTCGCATTTTGGCTGTGCACCTGGGATAGCAGAGCATGAGTATGATGCAAAACCTGTGCCAACAGAGACTATGTATGTCTGTATGTATAAGAAAACAGAGCTTGTCGCTGATCGTACGGATGTTGAAACAGAGCCCTATGGGCAATTCTGGGCAAAAAGCAGCTGAAGCACTACCTTCAGGCACCCGAAATAAATATCGATGTTGACAAACTTGGTAATTCTAGCAATGAATGCAACTGCCAGTTGTGGGACAGCGGCGTGGATGATTTGACATCGCATGATCTACAGACTGTCATTCATATAGCGTTGGAACATAATGTGCCAGTCACTATGAAAAACGGAAAAATGGACTTAAGCGTAACGAAACTCTCCCCCAAAGTTATATCCATATTAAATCAGGCTCTCCTTCAACGCAGACGCAACGATTTCGAATTTCTGCAACTAATGACAGCTGATGAACTGCAGGTTATGACGGAAAATTTGGAAAGAAAGATGGGCAGACTCAACACCCTCTGGATAAGGGTACTAAAAGGAGACATGCCACTATCAGTATCAGTCAGGATCTGAAACCCTCCGGTCCAGCAGCAATGGCGAAAATGGCACGGCTATCTGACGAATAGGAGGAGAAGGAAGAATTCTTTCTGTGAATTCGGTGAAGTTATAAGTGGAACCGAATCAGGAATTATAAATTGATGTGAACGTCGTTTGAAATCGATTAATGAAGCAATAGAAGTTCGCACATCTGAAAATAAATTAAACTTACTTAATGTTCCTTATTCATTTATTATTTTATTTTTATTTATTTTATTATTTATTATATTATTTATTATTTGTTTCTCATGGTGTTGTATGTATGCTCGTCCATTATAGAGCGTAAATGTTTATCGACTTTTCTAGTTACGCGCTCGAAGATCGCGACCTCCTCGTCAAACGTATCCAAAAAATCTTCGTCGGTATCAAAGTTAAACAAATCCACGTACTCCTGGTATATGATGGTGGCCTTGTCACGTATGGTTTGGGCAGCTTCTTTAAACGATTTCTCTTCGCTTTTGTCCATGTTCCAACGTGACAGATTGCCAATATATGTGCAGAGTGCATGCACCGCATCGAGACACTCTGGATTTCGTAACAGCATCATCTTGTTCAATTCTAATTTCCTGATTTCATCCAGTGCCCGCTGGGCTCTGCCCACATCGGCACTGCATAGAGTTAGGCTTTTGCTGATTTGTTGGCACAGCTGAACAAAGTTGTTCTCCACCATAATTTCAACTTCCTGCTGCTCGGTTAAGCACTTCCTTGCGGGACGAACATGCAAGAGATCTGCTGGCATTTGATCGACATCGATTTCGCCCGACAGCACTGGCTCCTTTGGCTTTCGGGCCGCATGGCGTGCATTCTCCATCCAGGAATCCTCCTCCTCTTCGGAACTAACAAATGTATCTGGCTTCTGGCAGCAAATATTAAAGAAAAATATTAATATTAATTATTTTTTCATTCTGAAACGTACGGGTTTAGCTGGTTTTTAACTTACTTTGGATTGGAGTGATGTGCCCTTTGGAATGGGAGTACCGACGGTCGATTGAGCCGATACCTGGGCCTCTTCACTATCATCACCTACTAAGATGGGACTCCCATCTGTTTTAGACATTATTAATGCGACAATAACTTACAGAAATCAAAGGAACAAATTTGATTTCTGTAAGTTATTGCGGCACTTGTGGGTACACGAGGCAGACACTCGCACAAAAGGAATGAAAACGGAAGTACGTGCCCAGTCGCTGTTTCCGGCTGTCAGCGAGATATCGAGCGACACATGCACTGTTTCACTTGATTGTACCAGTTTAGTCAGTGAGCTGTCTGTATGTCAGTTGTGGTCTGTCAGGAAAGTGGAGTTGGCAAAACTAAATCTTTTGCAGTTCAATACAATTTATATAATCGTTACACAAGATTTAATATTATTATTAATCCATTATTTATTATTTATGTGTAGTTACATATATTAATATATATATATAATCGTATTTGATTTGTTAAATTGCCTCTTTTTGTTTAGATAATTGTTATTTATATTTTTATTTTGATTAGATTATTACTTAATTATATTAATGTAGTTTTTGTAATTGTTTTTTTATTGTTTACATTTATGTTTCGTTGCGATTTTGATGTCGAACTGTCGAACGAAATGAACAAAGAATTGTTCTTTATATTTGTTATACGTCATCCCCGGAAATATGCCTCAATTATATTTCCTCTAAGATGTTTCCTCTTACCATGACCAACAATTTTCTTATTTGAAAATTGTTTAGCTGTTCTTTTTCTCTGACTGGTAAAGGTATTTTAATTGTATTAATTTTATTTTCTATAACTAGTGTTGTTGCCCGTACATTATTCTAATGGAAAATTGGGAGTACAATATTTTTGGTCATTCCGTTTTTAGCCAAAATAAATAATCTCAATCTCAGTCAATACTTTCGGATGATCGTAATATTCAATACCTGTAATGCGAGACGAAGGAAAGAAGCGGATGTACAAGCTCTATGCAATTGCGACATGTCCATATGCAAATTTATGTTACCTTCTTGATCGTCTGCATCTTGTTGGAAATGTTCTCGCAAAGAAATCAAAAAAAATTTACCAATTAACAAAAAAATAAACTAAAATATATATACAACTTTACTAAAAACACTAAAATCTCGATTAAATTTAATGAGTTGTTGTAGAAAGATAAAAAACAGATATTACGCTCTGTGGCCAGTATGACCAAAGTAGACCAAAGTGCATGCTCTCTGGGTACACTGTTTTGTGTTTGTTTACAAAACGAAACCCGTGTTATTTTATAGTGGATATGGAGCTTGTCGGACAACAATGGAGAAAGCACTGCATTGGATAAGCCCTTTCCCGCGAGACAGAAATGCAAAAAAACATTTTTTTTTTTATAAATTTATAAAATGAGTACAGAGTATATGATATAATATCCATATAATCAGTTATCGTTCGACTGCATAAATAAGTCCTAATTCGTCTTCATTTAATGCTCTTTTCTAGCCCTCTTGCGCTTGTTTTGATTCTGTCGACAAAAGATAAATCTGCTAAGTTTTCTGGTAAATTTTGTGCTGATCTGAGTACTCAAATGAAAACATTCTTGCGACCAAATTTTCTGTCGAAAAAAAAAGGGTTGATTTTTAAACGCTTGTATGGGAAAATCATCTCTGATTCTGTCGCAAGAATATTTTGCGTGTCTGAGTACTGGGCTCTAAGCCAAGTGCTCAGATCCGAAAACACGTTTGCTAGCAAACTGTGCTATGTATTTTGTTAGCAGCAGAGTGTGACCAGAGGCGAAAACCGCATTTCGCAAAAAGTTGCGTCACGCTATGATTAATGTGCATCTGTTCGAAGTATTCGATTGCTATTGCGCATTTTTGCACATTTTGCAAATTTCATCACTAAAGAAAACAAACGAGAAGGGACGTGTGAGACGCTTCTTACGCGTCACAACTTTTATACCCGGCACTCAGTACTACATCTGCAACTTAGCGGTTATTTGTCAAATTTTACATTTTTTCTTCATCTGTCATCTACATCAACAACACTGCTCACGCCAACACGCTTCTTTAGCTCGCCAACCTCCCCTAGAGAAACACTTTGCAGAGTCAGGGCAGAGTCGCGGCAGAGGCAGCGGCAGAGACGTGAGGGGCAGAGGCCATAAACTGCGCGAAGCAGAGTGTGCTGCTATAAGCTGCGGGACGGGGTGGGTTTGGCCACTGAAAATTAATTTCTTCATTGTGGCTATAATAATGATCCAATCGGATCCCAATTTGGTGATCTGATAGATATGGTCATTCCCTAAGGAATGGCGTTTTCTCTTATCTTCAAAATTGTAGATTTGGGAGGTTTTCGCCCTTTTGCGGGGGCGTAAGGGGGCGGGGCTCATTTTTGAAATACACTGGTTTCAGTGTGAACATACAGCAGTCTGGTGCCAAAATTTGGTGGCTCTAGCTCTTATAGTCTCTGAGAACTAGCCGAAAAACAAGACGGACAGACGGACGGACGGACAGACGGACAGACAGACATGGCTCAATCGACTCGGCTATTGATGCTGATCAAGAATATATATCCTTTATGGGGTCGGAAACATTTCCTTCTGTGCGTTACATACAACCGTTATCCGCACAAATACAATATACCCTATTTACTCTTCGAGTACAAAAACAGCTGATCTAAGATTATTGGCTTCGACTGTGTGCTATAGTTTCACAGCCAATTGTTGTTCTTAGACTTGAATGCCTTATGCATCTGCAGACAAGTTCGCCAGCCACTCAAAATCATCGTAGCCGCTTCGATATTTGCCTTTATCATCCCTGACTGCTGACTGTGTGCTTACATATGTACATACCTACATTGACAGCAGAACCAAGCGTTAGCTGACAAAAGAAAAATTGCACTTTTTGCGTTAAAAATATCGAAATAAAGAGAAAAATATGCCAAATAAAAATGCGAAGCAGCTCGTGAAGGATTTGCAGGCCTTTAAGGGGGCCATAGAGAGTGCCCATCGGTTGCTCACCTGGGAGAAAAATTACTATCCCGGGCTGCTGTTTGTCGGCATAAGTCTCATCTATGCCACGTTTTGGTACTTGGACCTGTCGGTCATCACGATGTTGTTTCTATTGGTATTCGCGGTAAATATGCTCAACCATTTGTTACCAACAATTTCACGCTGGCTGGGAAATGCCCTCGACTGGGATGAGCTGCACGACGTGAGATTTGAACATGTTTGCGAACAGATCTACAGCTTCAAGGAGTACTGGTCCGCATGGGTCCAGTATCTGTCCAAGGATCGCACGTCGGCAGGACTCGTGACTATGATCAGTCTTATCCTGCTGGCCTTTGCCTGGATCGGCGCCAACGTTGACAATTGTCTGCTTATGTACTTGGCCACTTTGCTCATTGCCATTTGGGCTGGCCTGAAGTACAATCTGAACGACGGCGGCTACAAATCGAAACTAAAAACCCTCTAAGAAACATCTTCAAATCTATTAGAAAACAAATTAACACCAGCTTGGTAAGTGTTTGATGGAATTTAAATCACTTTAACGAGATCCTTGCTATATGAACGTTTTTTACAGCCGCTTTTGGACTTCTTTGCTCACTGAAGGATTCGAGAAACTTCGCAAAGGAAAAATATAGCGATCCGGATTTGTTGAGCCAAACAACCCACTTAAAACCTACACATTATTCAATTCAAATTCAAATTCAATTCACTTCTGAACACTTAATAAATGGCTGCAGTCCTTGTACATCAACAATAATATTTAACTATTAATTAAATACGAGGAGTAATTAACAATCCGAAAGTAGCTAAAGTATTCTTTTGATTTCCTTACCTTTATTTTCATCATCTTTAACATTTTTGGTGCATTAGCAAACATTTGTGTATAGATACATACATTCCATTAGAACTACATACGCAAAAGGCTGCCTCAATTTTTAAATTTATTTTCTAGACAAATATTTGCCATAGTTTGAGAGTCAAAAGTCGTGGATTTCGATTTTGAACAGCCGTTTAAGTACAATTTCCACAGCTACCTGAGGCTACCTGTGAAATATTCTTTTATTTTATTGCCCTAAGTGTGTACAAATAATTATTGCTAATCCACTAATCCACCGCAGAACAGCTCATCTCTATACTCGCCTTTATTTTTGTTCAAGTTAATCCGGAATCAGGTAGCCCGACTCCTACTGATCCCTCACATTTGTGGCTTGAGGACGCTTGCCAGCGTTGGTCACGCTAGTGTTAAACAATTCATCATATTATTTATGGCCTCAAAAACGATATATTTGTACAGCTAATATGCACTAAGGAACCGCAGTTGAGGTTTAACGGTGGTAAAGTACTTTATGACGGTACATTTTTAATTGTTTGTGTACGTTACTTTGGGTGGGTTTAACGGCTTTCTCTGGTTAAATGAAAGGAAACATTTTACAACTTTACAAAGAAATTGTCGATTCGTTTTGATAGAATAGAAATACCCGAAAACTTAGCGACGCAAAGTTGAAGTGTTCTTAAAACTTAAAATTTATTTTTGTATTTCTTGGTATTAGATAATTGTTATTTATATTTTTATTTTTATTAGATTATTACTTAATTATATTAATGTAGTTTTTGTAATTGTTTTTTTATTGTTTACATTTATGTTTCGTTGCGATTTTGATGTCGAACTGTCGAACGAAATGAACAAAGAATTGTTCTTTATATTTGTTATACGTCATCCCCGGAAATATGCCTCAATTATATTTCCTCTAAGATGTTTCCTCTTACCATGACCAACAATTTTCTTATTTGAAAATTGTTTAGCTGTTCTTTTTCTCTGACTGGTAAAGGTATTTTAATTGTATTAATTTTATTTTCTATAACTAGTGTTGTTGCCCGTACATTATTCTAATGGAAAATTGGGAGTACAATATTTTTGGTCATTCCGTTTTCAGCCAAAATAAATAATCTCAATCTCAGTCAATACTTTCGGATGATCGTAATATTCAATACCTGTAATGCGAGACGAAGGAAAGAAGCGGATGTACAAGCTCTATGCAATTGCGACATGTCCATATGCATATTTATGTTACCTTCTTGATCGTCTGCATCTTGTTGGAAATGTTCTCGCAAAGAAATCAAAAAAAATTTACCAATTAACAAAAAAATAAACTAAAATATATATACAACTTTACTAAAAACACTAAAATCTCGATTAAATTTAATGAGTTGTTGTAGAAAGATAAAAAACAGATATTACGCTCTGTGGCCAGTATGACCAAAGTAGACCAAAGTGCATGCTCTCTGGGTACACTGTTTTGTGTTTGTTTACAAAACGAAACCCGTGTTATTTTATAGTGGATATGGAGCTTGTCGGACAACAATGGAGAAAGCACTGCATTATTGGATAAGCCCTTTCCCGCGAGACAGAAATGCAAAAAAACATTTTTTTTTATAAATTTATAAAATGAGTACAGAGTATATGATATAATATCCATATAATCAGTTATCGTTCGACTGCATAAATAAGTCCTAATTCGTCTTCATTTAATGCTCTTTTCTAGCCCTCTTGCGCTTGTTTTGATTCTGTCGACAAAAGATAAATCTGCTAAGTTTTCTGGTAAATTTTGTGCTGATCTGAGTACTCAACTGAAAACATTCTTGCGACCAAATTTTCTGTCGAAAAAAAAAACAGGGTTGATTTTTAAACGCTTGTATGGGAAAATCATCTCTGATTCTGTCGCAAGAATATTTTGCGTGTCTGAGTACTGGGCTCTAAGCCAAGTGCTCAGATCCGAAAACACGTTTGCTAGCAAACTGTGCTATGTATTTTGTTAGCAGCAGAGTGTGACCAGAGGCGAAAACCGCATTTCGCAAAAAGTTGCGTCACGCTATGATTAATGTGCATCTGTTCGAAGTATTCGATTGCTATTGCGCATTTTTGCACATTTTGCAAATTTCATCACTAAAGAAAACAAACGAGAAGGGACGTGTGAGACGCTTCTTACGCGTCACAACTTTTATACCCGGCACTCAGTACTACATCTGCAACTTAGCGGTTATTTGTCAAATTTTACATTTTTTCTTCATCTGTCATCTACATCAACAACACTACTCACGTCAACACGCTCCTTTAGCTCGCCACCCTCCCCTAGAGAAACACTTTGCAGAGTCAGGGCAGAGTCGCGGCAGAGGCAGCGGCAGAGACGTGAGGGGCAGAGGCCATAAACTGCGCGAAGCAGAGTGTGCTGCTATAAGCTGCGGGACGGGGTGGGTTTGGCCACTGAAAATTAATTTCTTCATTGTGGCTATAATAATGATCCAATCGGATCTGATAGATATGGTCATTCCCTACGGAATGGCGTTTTTAGTTTTCTGTTATCTTCAAAATTGTAGATTTGGGAGGTTTTCGCCCTTTTGCGGGGGCGTAAGGGGGCGGGGCTCATTTTTGAAATACACTGGTTTCAGTGTGAGCATACAGCAGTCTGGTGCCAAAATTTGGTGGCTCTAGCTCTTATAGTCTCTGAGAACTAGTCGACAAACAAGACGGACAGACGGACGGACGGACAGACGGACAGACGGACAGACGGACAGACAGACATGGCTCAATCGACTCGGCTATTGATGCTGATCAAGATAATATATACTTTATGGGGTCGGAAACGTTTCCTTCTGTGCGTTACATACAACCGTTATCCGCACAAATACAATATACCCCATTTACTCTTCGAGTACCGGGTATAAAACAGCTGATCTAAGATTATTAGTTTCGACTGTGTGCTATAGTTTCACAGCCAATTGTTGTTCTTAGACTTGAATGCTTTCTGCATCTGCAGACAAGTTCGCAAGCCACTCAAAATCATCGTAGCCCCTTCGATATTTGCCTTTATCATCCCTGACTGCTGACTGTGTGCTTACATATGTACATACCTACATTGACAGCAGAACCAAGCGTTAGCTGACAAAAGAAAAATTGCACTTTTTGCGTTAAAAATATCGAAATAAAGAGAAAAATATGCCAAATAAAAATGCGAAGCAGCTCGTGAAGGATTTGCAGGCCTTTAAGGGGGCCATAGAGAGTGCCCATCGGTTGCTCACCTGGGAGAAAAATTACTATCCCGGGCTGCTGTTTGTCGGCATAAGTCTCATCTATGCCACGTTTTGGTACTTGGACCTGTCGGTCATCACGATGTTGTTTCTATTGGTATTCGCGGTAAATATGCTCAACCATTTGTTACCAACAATTTCACGCTGGCTGGGAAATGCCCTCGACTGGGATGAGCTGCACGACGTGAGATTTGAACATGTTTGCGAACAGATCTACAGCTTCAAGGAGTACTGGTCCGCATGGGTCCAGTATCTGTCCAAGGATCGCACGTCGGCAGGACTCGTGACTATGATCAGTCTTATCCTGCTGGCCTTTGCCTGGATCGGCGCCAACGTTGACAATTGTCTGCTTATGTACTTGGCCACTTTGCTCATTGCCATTTGGGCTGGCCTGAAGTACAATCTGAACGACGGCGGCTACAAATCGAAACTAAAAACCCTCTAAGAAACATCTTCAAATCTATTAGAAAACAAATTAACACCAGCTTGGTAAGTGTTTGATGGAATTTAAATCACTTTAACGAGATCCTTGCTATATGAACGTTTTTTACAGCCGCTTTTGGACTTCTTTGCTCACTGAAGGATTCGAGAAACTTCGCAAAGGAAAAAAAAAATATAGCGATCCGGATTTGTTGAGCCAAACAACCCACTTAAAACCTACACATTATTCAATTCAAATTCAAATTCAATTCACTTCTGAACACTTAATAAATGGCTGCAGTCCTTGTACATCAACAATAATATTTAACTATTAATTAAATACGAGGAGTAATTAACAATCCGAAAGTAGCTAAAGTATTCTTTTGATTTCCTTACCTTTATTTTCATCATCTTTAACATTTTTGGTGCATTAGCAAACATTTGTGTATAGATACATACATTCCATTAGAACTACATACGCAAAAGGCTGCCTCAATTTTTAAATTTATTTTCTAGACAAATATTTGCCATAGTTTGAGAGTCAAAAGTCGTGGATTTCGATTTTGAACAGCCGTTTAAGTACAATTTCCACAGCTACCTGAGGCTACCTGTGAAATATTCTTTTATTTTATTGCCCTAAGTGTGTACAAATAATTATTGCTAATCCACTAATCCACCGCAGAACAGCTCATCTCTATACTCGCCTTTATTTTTGTTCAAGTTAATCCGGAATCAGGTAGCCCGACTCCTACTGATCCCTCACATTTGTGGCTTGAGGACGCTTGCCAGCGTTGGTCACGCTAGTGTTAAACAATTCATCATATTATTTATGGCCTCAAAAACGATATATTTGTACAGCTAATATGCACTAAGGAACCGCAGTTGAGGTTTAACAATGGTAAAGTACTTTATGACGGTACATTTTTAATTGTTTGTGTACGTTACTTTGGGTGGGTTTAACGGCTTTCTCTGTTTAAAGGAAAGGAAACATTTTACAACTTTACAAAGAAATTGTCGATTCGCTTTGATAGAATAGAAATACCCGAAAACTTAGCGACGCAAAGTTGAAGTGTTCTTAAAACTTAAAATTTATTTTTGTATTTCTTGGTTATATTTCTGAACGAAAATTTGTTTTAAATTTATTTGTTGTATGGTTTGGTCCTAGTCCTAGAATCCCTAGTGGCATTCACGCTCAACAGTAAAAGCCACAAATCATTTCTTCAAAAATTCAGGAAAAGTCGAAAAAATAAATTTGTATTGTGTGTTTAATTTGTTAAGTCGTTGTAAGTTAGTATTTGTTCATCGTTCAAACACCGCTTAAAAAATGATTCTCAGCTCAAATTTGATCCAAAGTGGAGTTAATTATTTTCTTGAATTTTAAACATGAAAATTCATTCGTGTGGCTTGCAGCAGCTTCGACTGATTTTATTCTAGTAAAACTCCGACTAAGCATTTTGTTTTTGTTTACTCATATCACGCCTGGCTAAAAATGAAACTTTTATGGCTAAAAAAGTGGCTGTTAAGTTTGGCCACCCACAAAAAAGCCACTCGAACGCTTAGTTTCGGCCTAAGACACTCTCACCTGGGATAATTATGGCAAAGTTTTCGACTCCTATATCAATATGGCCCCCTGAGCCACCCGCCACCACCGAATAAATAAGCTTCTTAGTTGCTTTTTCGAGCGCTGCTTTTCGTATTATGTCGGGGGCCCAGAGTCTCTCATAAATTTAATGATGTTTTTGCTGTTTCCTTTTTTGTCTTGTTTTTTCGAAACCTCCTGGTGCTGCCTGCCGTTGCCTCTCTCTCTCTTGCTTTTGCCTTTGCCTTTGCCTTTGCATTCTTCAAAGCTTCACTTTGGTTTTCCGCATTGCAGGGGGGGACTAGTCCGTGCTACTTGGCGCCTAATGAACGCGTTGATGAGGCAGACGCCCAGTCAGGCTCTCTCTCTCTCTCTCTCTTGACTTTCAACCCAGTCGCCGAGCTGCTGCTGCTGTGGCGGCTGCAAGTGTGTCTAACGTTCCAGAAATAACATTTGTAGGTAATAAATTCTAAAGATAATACACCCACAAGACCAGACCCCTGAGTGGCCCCGCACAGGCTATGGCCTAGGCACTAGGCTCGGCACATAACTCTCTCTTTCTCTCTTCTCCACTCTTCCCTTCTCCCTGCTCTCCTCTTGTGTTTACGAGTATTGCAGCGCAGGGCAGCGTCGTCTCCTCCACTAAGCTAAGCGCAAATATAAATTGTGCCGGAATGGCTTGGTCGAGGGGAGCTTGGGGGTAAACCTCACGCACATTGAAATATTACACCTGCAATTGGCGTTGCTCCTGAGACGCGTTTTTGTGTGCTGTGCCCACAGTGCCCACAGTGCCATATACTATGGGTGTTTGTGAGTGGCGTTAATGAGGTTGTATGCTTCCAATGCGCACAACGATGCGTTTGTTGTTGCCTTCATTGACCAAATAATATTCATAATAATTAGTTTATAAAGATTTTTCAGTGCTTGATGCTCTGAAAAAAGGATATAAAATCACAAAATATTGCAAAATAAAATAATACTACAAATTTCAATGAGATATTTCGTTTTTTTAGGGACAAACTTCGTTAAGTTCAATTTACTAAAAAGTTATTTTAACATGACATTTATTTTATCTAAATATAAAAGCACTCTAAAATAAATATTGTACATAAATATATTTAAGCTAAACGTGGGAATATTTAATTTAAATCTAACATTTATTTATGCTATAGATGAAATACATTTCAATTAATTTTCTTTATGGTACATAACACTGAGCGACTGTTAAGCTCGAGACAATAATCGGTTTTTAGGCCTCGTAGTGATCACTTTCTCGTACTGCAAATTTTCCAATATTGTTACTCAAATTTGCAGCGCAAATATTCACGAAAAGTAACGGGCTGGGCTGACAAGAAAATTGCACCACCATTCATAAGATTTATGAGATAATAGATAAGATTTTAGTGCACCAAAGTTGAAGTTTTCTACAATTTTTAATTGTTTTTTTTTAATTTGAAATTGATATAACAAATTTATACTAGATGGTTTGGTAGTATTTCTTAACATCAGTTCTTTAGATGCTAACAAAATTAAGTTAGAATAGAATATATAGAAAAATTAATATAATAACATTTGGCATATCCAGTAAGTAGCACCCCTTCGCAGACTCTCTAAAACCAGTCCATCCTCATATTTTGATGTCAATTTTTGTTGTACAACATTTTTCACTTAAGCCACAAAAAATAAAGACCAAAGCAGGCTGGGTTCTCCGCTTACAGGAGGATGGTGGGTGTGAGTGTGCGGTATGTGTATGCCAAGGACAAGGGTATAGTAGGGAACAGTCAAAGAGAGATGTTGCAAAGGCGGCAGCGGCAGCGTGTCATTAGGTTACATGCTTGTAATTACAATTCAGAGACAGAGAGTATAGAGGGAGGATAACGCACACGCCCAACGCTCGGTTTTATGGCCCGGAATGAGCTCCGGCACCCGACCCGAGATGAGTAATACAAGTCCAAGGTGGAGTGCCAGCCTCCTGCCGGGTCATCGATGTCGGTTTCGGGTCGGTAAATCCTCCGACTACATATGCAGATTATCTACGTCCCTTTTTGTGGGTGAAACTTTTTTTTGTTTTGGCTGGTGAACAACAAAAATTATGTCATAAAAATGTTGTTGCTAATGTTGCGCGGGGGAGAGAGGAGCACGAGGAGCAGGAGGAGCAGCCACAAAATGCCGCATTAAAATCACAAAAAATATAAATACAATATGCAGGGCTTCCCTTCCATCGTCACACCCCAGTTCTCAGCTCCATGCATCTCGCAACTGATTTTCGGAAGGAAGTCGGCAACTTTTATGCTTGTGGAAAATTACGTGAGGCGTTGGCAACTTTCGCCAAAGTTTTGCCAGCGATAAAAGGCACTACAACAATCTTTTCTTATTTCTTTTTCTTCTCCTCCCTCCGATTTGCAATATTTCCGGTTATTACTTTCCGCTCACAGAGAGTGGGTGGGTGGGAGAGAGCTTTACTTGATTAGGATCCAAGCCGCTGATACTCGTACATGTAAGCCCGGCAAGTCCTTCGTCCTCATATATGTAAGCTGCCAGCGAAATTGTGTGCCAAGCCGATCACTTGTTTTTCGGGCTTTAAAGATATTTGGTATATACATTTTTAGTGCTTTATTCTATGCATACAAAATATTGTTATAGCAGCGAAAGCGATTGGAAGACAAAACAAATATGGGTAAATGGGTTTGAATATTGCTTGCGAAGAGTAACGGACACCAGGGGTATGATAAGTGTACAGTTTAATCTACATAGGTACATGGGATCACTGCTGGATAAGACATAATATCTGAATGGTCGTTCATTCCGTCAAACTTAAATAAAACCAAAATATTAATTTTCAAATTAAATCAAAGACCATTGAAGATGTTGAGTATTGCACATAAATTGTATATTGTAAGGCTACAAAATATAGTTAAATCTTGTAGCAGTAGAATAAATGAAAACTGAAGAGGAACGTTGTGAGACGCGCCTTAAGCCCCGTCGAAACTCTTATCCCTTGTACTCAGTCAGCTTATACGTGAGCTTGTAATTAATTTGTTTAAATTATACTATACAGTTCCGTGTTGGCATGAGAAGTGATGTATGTAGATGTAGTTGAAACATGTAGAAAAAATGTAAAATGTAAAATTTTAAAAAATAAGGTACATTTTTTCTACTGGGCACCGGGTGTAAAAATTGTGACGCGTAAGCAGCGTCTCGCAGCGTTCTCGTTTTTTACTGCATTTCTTAAAATTCTCCATTCTCCATTCCCAGACCCCAACTTCTTCTATAAATAGATGCTAAAAATCACTATCAATTAAGTGTCTGTACCCCACCAAAAACTCAACCACATTTGATGGTCTCTTAAGCAGGCGGCATCCCTAGGAGTACACCCCCCACCACTTCCCAGCAGATGTGTGGCCCTGTTCCGGGGGTTCACGAATGTCGTAAAATATGAGAGATTTTTCGTTTTGCTTTGCTGTATCTTTGCATCGTGCGATTCATTATTCTTCTCTCCATTGTTTGCCAGCCAACCCAGCACGCCCCCGCCCCCGCCCACGCCACCGCCTGGATATAGTTTTCCCTTTGTTCGCTTTCCTTTTTCCTATCTGTCTCTGGTTTTGGTCTTTAATGTGTCACCGCGTAGACATCTATTAAAACTTCATTCATATTGCGGTTTTGCAGTATATGTGCAGGATATCGTCTAGCAGGCTTCTCCGCTTCATTCAAATCTGATTTTGGGGGCAAAAGGCAGCAGCAAAAATTGGATGAGCTCTCAGCTTGAAACTCAAAAACCAAACTCCAGCTCCTGCGGCAGAGTCCATCTGTCAGGCATTGTGCCTGGCGACAGTTTTTTGTGGCTTTTTATTGTTTTTTTTTTGGGGGAGGCGGACAGAGGGGTTGGTATCCCAGCTTATGTTGATGATGCTGTTGCTGCCTTTTTGATGGTTCGGCGTGGAATGGGATCGGTGGAGTGTGTTAAAATATGAGCACACTCTCCCTTCCTGGTGTGTGCGGCATCAGGCTCCCTCGCTCCTTCCCTCCTGCCTGCTCATCTGCTCAATGGCAATTTTACCTATTTCCCCCCCATCCATGGACAGGCATCCTGGCATATCCTGCTACCTGGCAACCATATGTGGCCTTTTATTACGATTATGATTACGTGTAAGTGCAGGATGGGGCTCCATGTATCCATGTGTCCCCGCGGGGCGCCGTTGTTGGGAGGGTTCCATTAAAGAAATCAGAAACCAGCAACAGCTGACGGGAATCAATAAGTATGCAGAGCCCCCACCCTCATCAGCTCACTATCTATGCTCATTATGCTAATCATAATGATTAGAGGAGAGAGAGAGGGAGAGAGAGAGGGGACGGGTCCAATCTCTGCCTTGCAGCAATTTGTCACGCTGACTGTCGGAACGCAACAATGGAAGCCCAGTGTGGTTTTTGTTTCTTGTGACTTTTTATCGACCGCATCAGATCTTTGAAATAATCTGAGAAAGCCCCAAAAACGAAACTACGGCGCGAAAATTAAAACAAGTGGAGAGACCCAAACCGAAAACCCCACGAGGGTACGAAGGAACTGCAAATACCCTTGCCGAGGAGCTCCAAAATGTAGCTCCAATATGCTGTCGACTTTTCACTGATGTTCGGGGGTTCAAAGACTCTCCTTAAGCATTCTTTCTTGCACATATTTCCGTCTAGTTCCTTTCCTCAAATCCCTGCCCTAAGCTCTCTCTATAAGCGTACTCTGCGTAGCCCACCCTTCGCTTCTTCTTGTGTTACAAACGGCATGGCATTGGCTGTTGGACTCCACAGCTAAGTTGACGATTAATTTGAGCAGTCAGTGGCTGTCAGAGAGCGGGGTGCGGGGAGAGGCACGGTCAAATGCTCCATCCGGCGGTCAGTTAACCAGCTGCCCAAAGCCAAAGCCAGTGCCAAAGCATATGCCCGAGAGCCCCTCCCCTCCCACAGCAGAGCTCGCTCCAGTTTTAGTGTCGTTACCACTTGGCAGAGAGACAAAGACAAAGCCAAAGCCAAAGCCAGAGACAACGACAGCGACAAAGACAAAGACACGTTCTTGTTTTATTTAATGTGGCAACGGCAAACGGCAACGGCCACAGCGTTGGCGATGTGCTCATTGATAATCATAATCAAGCTAATGATGCGGCAGACGATAAGCTGCCCAGACCGAGAGCCAGAGACACGGAGCGCCCGCGACAAGGTGAATTCACTTATGGGGTGACAGCTTCATCCCAACAACAGCAAACGCAAAATGCACTCTCGTCCATCTGCGAGCAGCGAGAGAACGTGGTGAATAAGTGTTTGGAGCTCACCGCGGCGCACAACGGCACCTCATGGGTGGATTCAACTTGGACCGAGAGAGCAAGAGCAGGAGCAGGAGCCAGAGAGAGACCGAGAGCCAGATACCGTTGCAGCGATGCTCGTCGAACGGCTTTAATGATGATTTAGCATCGTGTCCATCGCCGGCAGCAGCAGCAGCTTTGGTCCACGGACCGACCGACCACATTGATCGCATCGCCACAGTGACGATATCTCCAATTGGTTCCCAAACATTCCCCAAGCCCCGGGGAACGCTCCGACTCCCGGCACTTGCTCTGCAGTGTCTACTTATCCAAGCCAATTATCTCATGGGTTTGCCGTGCGGCCAAACTTGGCAGCAAGAAGCGATTGGGCGCTCATCGAAGATTGGGAGCAGCGCCAGCGAGGCAACATGGAGAGGCAAAGGCCCACTGCCGCTGCCGCTGCCGCTGCCGCTGCGACTGCCGCTGCCACTGCTTCTGGCTAATGAGTGCAATTTGCTTCTTGTCTTGGCCACTAAATGCTCGCATTAGTTTAGATAAATAGCTTAATTAATACGTTTAGTATGTCTCTCCCTCGCCCTCGCCCTCTCCCTCTATCTCTGTGGGTGCCGCTCCCTCTCCATCTCTTTCTCTCTGTGGGCTTCCTCCGGCCACTCCCTGCCGCTACAATTACAACAATAACGAGCGGCAATTATTAGCCTAATGGCATTGTTTGATTTCCGTACTGCACTTTTGGTGGGTTGCGGGGGGCTCCAAAGTGCGAGATCCGCTAAGTGGGGAAATATTTGCGACCCACGGCGCAACGGTGCTGCGGGTGTGGGTTGCGGGTTGCGGGTTGCGGGGGAGTGTTAATGTGTTTTGCTGAGGCAAATAGATGGATGGTCGCATTCAATGGCACCATTAACGCCGCTCGATTAAAGTGCTTTGTAGAAATGTGAAAAAAATAATTAAGGATAGTCCGAAGGGGGTTTCAGGAGAGAGAGAGAGAGAGAGAGAGAGAGAGAGAGAGAGAGAGAGAGATTCCGAGGAGGCGATGTCTTGGGGGAAAAAATGCTCTAAGAGCAGTTGAAAGTATTCTAAAAATTAATTTGCGGCACTCCGATAGGGGGTTTTGATCGGTTTCGGGGATACCCCAGTTGGGGTCTTACACACTGAGCCCATCCCAGCGGAACTTTGGGATTTGTTGAAAGATGTGTGACGCCTGTGAACATTGGCACGAAAAACATGCTCAAGCTGTTGAAATAATTGTGCCCAGCATTAAGGGGGTTTCTGAAGGGGGCTCCGATCTGTTTTGCTGCCATGCCAGTTGGGGTTATGCAACCAAACGCAACTTATGATGGACATCCCTAAAAGCATTCAAAATTACTCAAAAAATCATCCAAACCCCCGAGGATCATCTCCATAATTTATGATTAAATGCACACTTCTGGGGCTCCATTTCCGGCTAATTCCAGTGGCTCTGGCTATACTCACTCCTGCACTTCGTATCACAAATCAATTTCTCACGTTGTCGATTTGCTATCACTCGCCGGGGGAACGCTTCAAATCGATTTCCCTTGCCGCCTAATGACTGCCCCACATAGGAAATTCCACCAAAAAAAATAATGTATATAAAAAAAGACAGAGAAGGAAGGGGAACAAAAGAATACAAAGGGCAGGCCGCTGCTTGATACGCCCCCATGGTAGCCGCCGCCGCCGCCGCCGCCGCCACAATGGCCGTGACTAATGCAAAATGCTTGGCGATGCTCATAAACACCTCATCAGCGATCATTACGATGCCTTCCACGAACGAGATGACGTTAGAAAATAAGCCAAAAACGAAACAGAAAATATATGTCTCAATAAATCTGGACAACGCCGACGCGGATGCCTGCCCCATCATCATCATCATCATCATCGTCCCCAGCATAACTATAAATCTCTGTGCCGATCGCAGCTCGTTAAAAAATTAAATTAATAAAACTTAATTTGCACACAAGGCAACAAAGACAAATCCAGCTTAGCGCTACACCAAAAAGAAAACGAACGAAAAACCAAAGAAACAAAAAACGGAAAGGAAAGGAAAGACAATGGGCTGACCCGAACGAGCAGCAAATGACCAAATCAGAGCACCAAATTAGCAGCCCACCAGTTGGTGGATCATTGCCTGTGCTCTGTGCCGCGCTACCCTCTAGTCTGAGGATAGTATGAGCATCAGCAGAAGCCACTGGGTCCACAATTTGCATTGGGAACTCTTCTTTTAAGTAGGCCAAAGCGGATTTCCTTTAAACTGCCAGAAAAGTGTTCCATCTCACCGTAGAGGGTACTCCCAGCTTCGTGGCTAAATGTGGCTTTGGTTTCGTGGTGGAATTTATTTTGATTTTTGTTTCGAGGGCGTTGCGATGTCGGCTCGCTTGGACCGTTGATAATGATCGATTTGGAACTACGAAAATGTGTCAAAAACAACACGAAAGCCACTCCAATGAGTCGGCGCATTTGATTGTGGCACTCGCAATGACGAGCTTCAATTGTGGCTGCTTCGACGAATGATTGATGGAGACGGGCAGAAAGGGAGTCAGGGAACAGGCAGCCAAGGAGCAATGGAGCAATGGAGCCAGGGAGCAGCCTGTGGTGGTGCTTAAGAGTGCAAACAAGCCGATGAATTCCCAGTAGTCCTAGTCCAGCCAGTAAAACTTATTCTGCCATTGAGAACCCACGACAAAACAAATAAGCAACCCCATAAAGCAGTGCACTTAACATCTGTGGTAGGTTTTTGGTGGCCCCTTTCTAGGCTCCTTTACACAGGATATTTTTGAAGGGGTTTTCGGGCTTAGTGCTTTTTGAATAGGATTGGGAACCACCTGCCTGCGAGGCTCATTGACTTTATATTTGCTCTGAGGTTGGTCTGCTCGCAACCTTCCCTCTTCGGGGGTTTGGCTCTGCTGATTTTTTACCATATCCCGCATGAATCCTCTTTACGTGGCGGTTGGATCTGTTTAATTACCTCGATGAAATCATATTGTAAAGCAAACTTTGCGCTCAACACAATCGCATGAAACGAATTTCCGGCACTTTCGCTTGCCACAGTGCCACGGTGCCACTCCCCCGAAGCCCGCAGCTGGCAGGCGATGCAATTCAATTTGTTTGCCTAGGATGCATGAGCCGCGAATCAATTACGCGGCCCCACAACAACAACGAGGGCCAAAAACAAAAGGAGGGAGGCAGGAAAACCTACACCGGCTCAAATTAATGAAAATCCAATGAAAAGCGCCGCCGCGGTGGTCGCTGACGCTGACGCTGACGCCACATGCAGTGCAGTGCATAAAAATGTATAGAGACATATATCAAAAAGGAGAACCAAGACACGGTAGTTTCATTTTTGTTGGACTCAATTCTGTTCATAAATTCATTACGCAACGAAAGCAACACGGAACGGGGCAACCAGAACCAGCGGGTGCCAGAGCTAAGCCAATAAAAGAGAGCGACTCGAGCGACCCTCGGACGTGTTTTAGCGTGAAAAATGTGTGTGAGAAAAGCCACACAAGTCGTGGACCGGGAGAGGTCTTTCTGATTGAGTTGCTGCATTTCCTGAACCCGAAACTTTCAATGGAAAAACCAACGAGCAGAAGATGCGTAACCGTAGACAGCTTCAAAAACAAAACAACAAAAAATGCGCCAGAAACAAAAAGCAGAAATGTTGACAAAACAAATAAACAAAAATCCCTACAACTTTGCGGTGAAAATTCAAACGGAAAAGAAGTTGCAGCTCAAATTACGAGGGGAAACAAATCGAGACCTGCTCGAAAGAACTCCACAAACGACACGTAACCACCGCCCAGCCCTGTCATTATCCTTGCGAGAGTGTAACCCAACCCCAAAACGGGGTCTGGGGAGGAAACTCTCCAAAGATGAGACACAGAGAGGGAGGGGGAGACGGACTGAGGGACAGCAGAGTGCACTCCAATCTACGAGTATCTGCAGAGGTCCCTGCGATAAGTGCATTTGCAGTGGACATTGATTTACATTTACATAAAACTCGCATTCGAATGACAAAAAGGGAACCAACTGTCCCTGTCCTCCTCCTCCTCCTCCTCCCTTTTTCTTATATATTTCCTGCAGGCTTCTTTTTCTTTTTTTGGTTTTTTTGTGGGTTTTGGGCGCCGCAGTCAAGTGGATTTTGAAGTGGTCAAAGAACTATTCACCAAAAATGCATTCCACTTGGCCATGGAAATTTGATTTTCATGTTTTGGCAGTTACCGAGACCCCCAGAGCCCCAGAACCCACGCCACAATTTTTGCCTAATTTATGAAGGTCCTCAGGAAAATACTTTTGTGCCAGCCTAATTGCAATTGGGTCCGCCTGCAGCTGTCAACGCAGGTCTGGGGCCTAATCACACTCGGACACACCCCAGAGCTAAGATTTAGCATCCACTTGGGCGACAAAAAGGTTCACTTAGGAGTGGGAAAAGTGGAAACCTTTCGGGGGTATTACGTTTCACATCCTCGCTGTAGCCAGATATTTGTATCAGCTAAGAAAACTTTGGTCTTTGCTGGGTGATTCAGTCTCTCTTTTTGCATTCCTTCGAAGACACAAAGAGATCTCCCCGAGTCAGCGGGGTTTGTCTGCATTTCTCTGTCGATCCCCGAGTTCCGTTCCATGTTCGACTTTGGCCTTTTGCTGCTGTCTGGCGTCAGTTGTCTTCAGTCTTCAGTCTTCAGTCTGCGCAGCTCTGTTGCTGGGGCCTGTCTGGGGGACTATGCCCCACGAGTCTGGCAGAAAATAGATGATGTTTGGGGAATGCATTTCCACAAGGGGAGACAGAGACCGACTCAGCGAGAGAATTTCTGCAGATGGCACAGAAATAGAACCGCTGGTCCCCTCGTAATACCGAAAAACTGAGACTAACTCTAGATATTTTTCGCATTAAACATGTCAAACGCTCGTCTCGTCGTCGGCTGCAATTAATAAAGGTGCTACATGGGGCGCTGGAGGGGCGGGATGCTGGGGAACAACTGCCTACTGACTGCGGCAGTGACTGGATCAAGCGACCAAATTGTCTGCGAGGCCAAGAATAGATTCCCCCTCAGGCAGGCAGACTGCCGCCCCCGCTCTCACCACTCACCGCTCTTCCTGTTGTGTGTTAATTTGTGTGTCGCCCCTCGAGGAGTTTTCGGTGAGTTTCGGTTCAGCTTAAGTGGGTAAGCCCGGAGATCGGTACGCCCTCTAGTATTTCTCTCTCTGGTTATTTATTTGTCGCGTCTGTTGGGGTCCAAGAACAAAGCGTTTTCCGGGCGGCGGGGTGTGTCTTCCCTCACTTTTTTTATGACTCTACAGCCTCGGGGGCGACATTTTTCAATGTTCCCCCCAGAACACAATTCGGGGGCGTCTTACCTGACGGCACAGCACAGCCCTGCGACGATTATTGATCTTTAGCCAGAAGTTTGTTGGATTTCCGCATCTATTTTTGGGCCCTGCACTCATCCATCCCCCAGACACGGACAGAGACACGGACAGGGACACGGACAGCGTGCACACAATTGAAACACTTCCGTTAATGCATTGATATCACGTGCTACACAATGTTGACAATTCTCTGATCTGGTCTTGGGAGCAGGGCACTGTGTTCCTCACAGATCTCCAGATTTTTTAAGAATTCTGTGAAGGGAGAAATGTTTCCACAATGCTGACCAAAAATGGAACCTACTCCATCTGATGGATTTGTGGCTTTAAAATAGTTTACAGAACCATGATTCTTATTTTCTGTGGCAGAACTTTCTACTTAATGAAGCCACAAAAAATGTGTGCTTCTTGTGAAGGTTTTTTCAAACCTTCGCTAAGCTTCAAACCCAGTTCTGCCATGGAAATAAATTGCATTAACAATTTTTGGCTAAACAAACATAATATAAATATTTCAATCACTTAGATAGCGTTTAATGTTACTTTAATTTTACATTGAATTCGTTTAATTATTGTTATTTATTTTAAGATTAAACATTAAGTTTGGTCAGCTAATATTTGTCACCCGTTCTGTAAGTTTCAGACACTTTAAGTACACAAATACATAAATTTGTTATTAATTATGTGATCAATATGTTTTATGTTTCAATGCCGCGATCCTAGGGCGAGAAAAGACTACCTGCAGACATCATTTTATCGATAATTTGGGCGTGTCATCACTATGCAGAATGTCATCTCCTTAACCCCGTAACTAGCAGAGTCACATTTAAATCTGTGTAGCCATTTGTTTTTGTGTTTTTATTTTTTTGCTTGTGTTTTGTTTGTTTCGTGAAGTCAGCAGCAATCCCAATACTGTGAATGTGAGTTAACTGAATTAAGCGGAGCCCAAGGAGCTCAGTGGGATCAACAAACAGCGCTGAGTCGTGTTATTAACAATTCTTTCCCACAGCTAACATAAGCCTAAACCATTCGTGGAGTTTGCAGAGCAACAATTACAGAGTCAAAGGACAGCGCTTTGGTTTCACTGCTTCAATTTTAGGTAAATATGCGTTGAGGCTCAATGTCCGCTGGCACTTCAGGCTACCTGAGCTGCATTCTTTTACTCTACTTTATTGCCCCTTGACACCACGTGTACACACATAATTAGTACTAATCCACCGCAGATAGCAAAGTATTCAAGTGAATCCATACATAAATAAATATGTACAATGGTAATTGTTCTTTTACAACTGCTTGACCCGTCCCAACATTTGCCATCCTAGGCATTTACTTGCGCTAATCCACCGCAGTTGCGGCTTAACGCTGCTAAATTATTTTACGACGTCACAGGAGCGGCGCCGTGTGATCATTGAGCGTTGTGTTAGTTTCATTTGTGTTTTTGTATCTTTACTGTATATCTGTCTCCCACACATATTCTTCCTTTACTGGTCCACTGTGTGCTCAACGTTCACCAGATCCTTGCGGTGATTGTGGATCAGGGTGTATGGTTTTAGCAACAACTTGTCCGCCTCCTGGATGGTCGTGGCAGACACGTAGACACGCCCATGGCCATGCAGCTGGGCCATCACGCCTGGCATTTCTCTGGTCACATAATAGACAAACTCCGAATAGACATCAACGCGGAACGTCTGGATGGACAGCACAAACCATACGGCGAACGTCTTTATGCTGATTCTGGAGCCAGAATGCGCCGTGGACCGCAAGCGCAGGTACTGTAAATTGTGCCCTGGCGCCGCTTTAAAGTGGGGAACATTCAATATGGGGGCCAGTAGTTTCTCCGGCACATCGATCAAATTTTTTTTGTCATCGCGACAGCCATTTATGGTAGTAAGAGTGCCATTTGGAAAGAGCCACGATATCCGACTGTGCTCCGAGTGCTGGCGATGATTCTCGAACTTTTGCTGGACATTGATGTGATTCTGGTGGTCGAATCGTGGCAGTTTTTTGGCCGCCGACTTGAGATCGATTATCTGGTTCAAATGCAGCGTGCAAAACGTTCTTGAAAACTTAAATTCAATCCGTTTCCGACCCCATAAAGTATATATATTCTTGATCAGCATCAGCCGTGTCAATGTCTGTCTGTCTGTCCGTCTGGCCGTCTGTCCGTCCGTCCGTCGGTCCTATAAAAGCTAGAGCCACCAATGTAAAATTCGAAAAAATAACCACTTAGGGACAGATGTACTGCCTGGGGATAAAAGTTGTGACGCGTACAAAGCGTCTACCACGTTCCTTCTCGTTCTCATTAAGTTTGCCGTCGGATACTTAATTAGGGTGATAATATTCCACTAATAAGATACTTTCCAATTTTCGATGCTCTTTAATAAACATTTGATGATGATGTAGATGACAGATGTAGAACAAATGTAAAATGTCAAATGTAAAATTCGAAAAAAAAAACAATAATAACAAACAGATGTGCTGACTGAGTGCCGGGGATACAAGTAGTGACGCGTACGAAGCGTCTCACACGTCTCACAAGCGTCTCTTCTCGTTGAGTATGTGTATGTGTTTCAGCGACAGAGGCTAGATTTAATCTTAGTATTTTCCGTTCGACATGGAAGACTAAAATCGGTGCGTTCTTTATTATTTTTGTTTGAGCTGCGAAAAGCTGGCTGCTAAATTTTAAAACAGAGACCGAAAATTGTGTTTGCTTCTGCCTTCTCCTAAAGCCGTACAGTGGCCAAAGCGAGTGGCTGATCACGGAAAAGATGATGGTCCACCGCCTAGCCCCTCAAGTTCCCTCCGCCTACAGGTCTGTGATTCGGGTAGTTGTATTACCAACTTCCCTTCATGGTTCATATTCCTCTCATATATTTATACATATACATATGTATATATTTTATATTTATTTATATTTATTTTATATTATTTTAAATATTATTTATTTAATATAATAATATTTAATACTAATATTTGGGTGGGTGCTGCCCCTGAAAATGTATTTCTCCATTCTGGCTATAATCCAATGATCCAGTCTAATCTCAATTCTGTGACCTTTTAGATGTGGTCATTCCCTGCGGAATCTTCAAAATTATGGATACAGCAGACTTAGGATCTTTGTGTCGGAAACGTTTCCTACCCTATTTACTCTTCGAGTACCGGGTATAAAGAGCAAAAGTCAATGGTAGATGTGCTTGAGGAGAAACTTCAGTTTCAGAACTACTTTTTTTCTAAATATTTGATGACGTTGCAGCGGGATAGATGTGTACAACAAGAGTAGTTCTTTTGGCAGAAAAGATATTGTTTAGATAAGTTTTTCTACTTACTGTTACATCAAAGACAACTTAGTAATTGTTTGGTCACTTTATTTATTTATACCTCCCACAGATGATGGCTTCTGGCTCAGGTGTAGTCATATAAATAAAAGGGATTTTTTTAAGGTGGTTAAATATTTTTGTATAAAAGCATTTTATATTTATATTTAAAACTACTTCAACATAATCTAATTTTAGTCTGCATTTGAACTCCATTCCCACATGATGGCTTAATTATTTATTTCTTGTACTAATTTTAGATTTTTGTAAGTGCCTTTATATGTCGACATTTCCATTTCCATTTCCAATTGAATTAGTTGGCACCCGCTGTTACCCTGCCGGTTAACCAGTAGAATCCAAAAATATTCTCATCAATTATGCAACTTTGTGCGAGTGTTTCCCCCCCCCTACATTTTTAAGCAGGAGTGCCAGGAGTTTTCTTCGTGCTTTCTTGGGCCCCTTCATTCATTTGCAATTTCCATTAAAATGTCATTGAAATTTCACTTATAAAAATTGTTTTCAAAACCAAACCCGAAACCCGAACGCAAAATCCAGGAAAAAATATTGTGAGAAAACGGGTGGGGTGAGAGAAAAAGAGTGAAGCAAAACTGAAGTGAATTTTGTATTGTGGTTGGTTTTGGCAGGAGGGCTGTTTGGGGGGGAGGGGTAAGGAAAAACTAGGGCAAAAGGAAAAACTTTGGCTGGCAATTCTATTGCCAAACGCATTTTGCACTTCAATTGCACGTGAAAATGAAAATAAAGTGAAGTGTGCTTGGGGTTGGGGTTGGGGTTCGGGCCAAAGCTGAGGAAAAACTGAAAAATTCAAGCCTGTGCTAATATGCGTAGGTGTGTGTGTGTGTGTGCGTGTGTGTGTGTGAAAAACAGGGAATGAGCAGAGTATTTTCTGAATGCCTCTTGCGGTTCCAGGTTCGAGGAGAATCCAGAGTTGAAGTTTTACACCCCCCCCTCCCATCACCCATCCCATTCCCCACCCATCTACTGCTCTGCATTTTCACGTTTGTCTGCCGCTGTCATTGATACGGCATCTTCTCCCACCTCAGCCAGCCTCCACCCACCACCCACCACTCGCTCACGCTGACTCTCTCTTTGCTTGGGCCACGCTCTCGCACCTTCATTTCGTTGTCGTTTTGTCGCCTGTTGTTAATTGTCATTGCGTCGCTTTAAGCCGCTCTCAGTGGCAGCAGCAAAAGCAGCAGTGAGCAGAGAGAGCGAGAGAGAGAGCAACGAAGGTGAGCAAAGGGTAGCCTGAAGCCCAGGTTGAGACACCCAGAGCACCCTTGAAGTCGACTGCTTCGTTGCCATGACAGCTTCACGCTGCTGGGAAAACTATTAAGAAACGCCCACATAAAAATGAAATTTATACTTAGTTAATGAATTCATTTTAAATTCAATGAAATTCAAATGGTACAAGCGGCAAAACCACAGCTTCAAATCTACCTTCATCCCCTTCAAAGTGGTCGCTAAACCATGGAATATATTTCTTAACGATAGGAATGGGCTCTAAAATGTACAATTTCGTTGAGCATTTTCAGTTCACTTGAGCTGGACATCAATAATATAAATATAAATGAATATTTGAAACAACAAAATTGATCAGTTCTTTAAGAGTTTAGTGCGTCTATTTGCCTAGTTGTGAGCTCCACAAATTGTTGCTTTGCTTTAGATGCATTTTATTGGGCATTCTTCTAGTGTTCAAGAAACGATAAGGCGCTCAGCGGAATAATGTAAGAAACATACGAGTATATCAGCCATAAAAAGACAAATCCATGGACTTTGGTTTTTGCTAATATTCCTGAAATAAAAGTGCATATATTGAGGTTTGAAAACAAGCGCAAAATCGACGCTTCAGGGTCTTCATTTACATCTGCTTTGGCATATTTCTCTTGGCTTATCAAAGGGCTTCAAAAAATAAAACAATCAAGGCTAGTTTTGGTGTTTATTAAAAGATTAAAGGACAGATCTTTAGGTGCACAAATGAGGAGTGTACGAGTAAGAGGCCGATGTTGCGGCATGGAAAGGAAGAGGAAGAAGAGCTGCTCTCTGAAAAATTGAATGATTTTGTCAAATGAACATATTAAAAATATAAATATTTATCGAAACATTTAAACTGTCAGCCTGTGCAGCTATGAAGATAAAGATCCACCTTTCATCCATCAAGTCCGACGACCCCCAGTGCAGACAATTTCCTTTCCAGGGTATGGCCTATGCGGAGTAGTGGGTGCTGGGTAAGATTGGATGTGGGTTGCCTCTGGGGGGTTGGGGTGGGTAAAACTGTATCAGAGGCGATTGTTGTTGCTGCTGCTGCTGCTGCTGCTGTTTTCACGCGCGGTTAGCGCCTGTAATTGCATTGCCAAGTAAACGACGAACCGCGAACTGCGACAGACACTCGGAGATAGCTGCCATTCCGGGCACACGGGGTCCGTTCCTCCGTCATGCGTGTGCGTGTGTGTGCCTTGGCGTTGGCGTAAGTGAAATTTATTTCAACAGCCCCATCCCCCCCAGGGCACTCGGCTCCCAAAACCGTCGGTGCGTTGGCCAACTTAGGCGAAAAATTGAGAAGCGCACACACACACACACACACACCCAACCCGCCACGGGGGTAACACCCGCACCATCTGTGTGTGGCACACTGGCCCCAGACCCAAGAGAAATTGCCCAAAATATTATTCCGAAATGCATTTTCCGTGCACATCGAGCCAAGGAACTGCCATTATATTTTATGCCAGACCTGAAACGTTTTCCTCAAAGCTGTGGGTTTTGTTTTGAATTTTATTTATTAACATTTATCCCTCGCACCTTCAGAAGCTAAAATGAAGACAAAGACGATTAAAAAACAGAAGCAGAAGTCGCAGCTGGTGTCGCCAGCTAAGAGCTCCAATGAGAAGAATCATGACAAGTCGTCCGTTGTCAACCGCATCAAGACCAGTGCTGGCTACGTCACCGTCACCATGGACGATGCTCCAGAGCCGCGCATCGAGCTGATTGAGACAAGCTCGGGCATTATGCGCGTGGAGCCCGCCACACCCTAACAGAAGTCTCTCCCTGACGGCGGCGCTCCCAAAAAGTCCAAGAAGCAAAAGCAGCAGCCATAAGCAAGCGGACATGTGGCCACAGAGAATCCTGGCATGCTGTCGGCACTGCGCTTCAAGTAGAAAATTTTTGGTCGCAAAAAAGCACAATAAACATTAGACTATTATTATTACACGAAATGGCAGGCGGCACCCTGAGGGAAACACAAAAACAATATTTCTTCTTTTGTGATAATTGTTTCCAAGTACGAAATAGAATTTTCCACGAATAAGTCAAAGATTATTGCATTTTATTGCTATGCCTTTTAGCAGTTGAAAGTCGTTGAATTTGTGCAAAATTTGATGGGTAAATTCCTTTTTTTTAAACCACTTTTATATACATTGCGAGATTTTTGTACTTGTTGTCTCCACATTTCACTTCAGAGCCAACAACCTTTTCCCACGGTGTCCCCCACCCAACCCGGACTGCGGCTGCATCTTCTGTGTACGGTAGACATTTCTCCTGTTTCTGATTTTAAATTTTAATTAAAGTGCGGCTCTGGCTATGGCCTCTGTGGCCTCTTGAGCTTCACGATCTTCGCTGGGCAAACAATGGGATAAAAGTACTTCTTGACACGCTTAGCCGAACCGCTCAGCAAAATCCCCGGGGGCTATGGGTACGCGCGGGGCTTTCTAAAATTGCCGAACAAAATATGAAAATCATAGTCGTATGGTGGCAGAATTCTATCACACATGACCACCAGAAATAAGAAAGCGCGAATCGAAAAGAAATATTGAATTTGCGTCAACTCATTCGTTGGTATATAAGCAGCCAGGGACTGGTCATCGATACGCAGTCGACGCAGAGCATTACACCCAAAATGATGTACAAAGTTTACATTTTGTGTTTGTTGGCAACGGCCATGGCGGCGCCCTCGCCCTCGCCCGTGGCCTCATCCAAAATCCCCGAAAAGCTCGAAGTGGTCGAGCTGGCGGTTGAGGCAGAGTCGGACCCAGACCCAGAGCCAGAGCTGGACCTCGACGAGTCACGGCTAGCGGGCATCTTTGTGAAGGACGGCAACGAGAACGGACAGCTGAGATTCCTGGCTTCGGGGCTGACCAGCAGCAGCGGCAGCACCTCGACCAATACTGGCTTCAACTCTGCCCTGAATCAGTACATTACGAACAAGCAGGACATGCTGGAGCAGCTGCGTCCGAGCAGCACGGGCACCGGCATCACCACTGGCACGGGCACATCCCTCGTGACGGGCACCACCACGAGTGGCACGGGCACGGGCACGGGCAGCGGACTGGTCACCACCACCACGAATGGCGCCATTTATGTGAACCTCGGTGGCACCTCCTCATCGTCCACGTCGTCGGGCTCGACGGCCACCAGTTCGGCCATCAATCAGGCCATCTATGGCGCCTCACCCATTGCGGATCTTTTGCCCCAGATCGTGGCTCAGGGCGCCCTCTCGTCGCGTCGTCGTCCTGGCAACAACAACAACATCCGTCGTCGTGTGCCCAATCGCCGTCGCGTCAACAAGCGACGTGGCAGCGTCAACAACAACAACCTGCAACGCCGCCGGCGCCGTGGCAACAAGCGGGGCAAGAACAAGGCCCAGGTGATGGTCGTGCGTCCCAACCGCGGTTGATTCTGCCCCACACCCAACCCTACTCCTCCCTCACTCTAGTTAAGCCCTCGTCTAGGTCTGTCTGTTTTTTTTTGAGTACTTCCATCCCTTTTTTTTTGTATTATTATTATTAGCCTGCAAGCGGCCAGATTAATTTATTTATTTAAATTATTAAATAGCAGCCAATTACACTGTGCAACACATTACACTTTTTGGAATACTTTACGGGCAAAGTCTCAGTCGGGTTTGAATACTTAGTCACAAATAGCGAATATTTTGGTGGAGCAATGGGAATTGATTGAAAAAGCTCTTAGAATGAGACAGGTTTCATTTTGTATAATGTTTTCCAATCGCAAAGCTTTGCATATTTTATTTGATTTATTAATCTTGGATTTCCAACATGGGAACCCTCTGGAACATTTACTCTTAAATATCAAATATAATATATAAATATCTCCAACATCTGTCAAACAGAAAATGTTAACCTTGGCGCAGATACACACTGAAACGATGAGGAACGTTGTGAGACGCGTCACTACCTTATACATTATACATTACACGACTTTTTTACACGACTGTTATCGACATCTACTTCTACATCTACACATGTCTTCTACATCTATATCTGCCTGAATGCAAATCTTGGTTGCTCTGGCTCTTATGGTCTCTGAGAACCACTCGAAAAGAATTGTTTTTACTCGATCAGTTCACACATAAAAATGCTCCATTTTCGCTTCCTAAAACTTGGCAAAAAGTCGTTCAATGGTAATTGTTTTAAATATTCATTCGATAGCTTTAATTCGGAAGGATTCTCTAATATTCAAATTCCATTTACAATTGCCACCGCACAGCACCTGCTCCAGCAGCCTCAAAATTGGTGTAGTGTAGTGCCTGGGTTCCCGGGGCCCTTTAATTTATGGGCCAACTGGTGTTCATGTTCAGGGCCTCAGCAACAGCAGCAGCAGCAGTCGGCGGAGGCCGGGGTTACGGGTCCATGTCCGTGTCCGTGTCCGTGTCCGTGTTTAGGTGCCCCCTACCCGGGGGAGCGCGCTGCGCCTGGGGCCTGGGGGCTGGTCAAGTGCAAGACAAACGGTCGTCGGCACTGCATGCGGCGGTCAATGTCTTGATAAATGTACGCCAACCGTAGGAGCAAACGCAGTACCCTCGCGGGTACCCCATCGCTTGGACTCGGACTGGGTCCTGGGTCTTCCTCCTAAATCACCGTCACGTGTCCCGGGCTGTGCATTATGTGCTCATGACTGTAATGAGCCTGTAAGTGGACCTAATCAGTGTCATAATAATAGAAATTAATCACTGCAAGGCCAAGTTGGATGGAGAAATTGGGTTGGCCTTCTGGCTTGTACCTTTGGCCCACCTGCAGCTGCTGGCGGGCGGGCTGGTGGGTCACGGAAAAAGTCAAAGTTCAAGTGTTCCTCCTGCCACTTTTTCATGGCATTTCCTTTTCCCTGTGGTGCGGTTTTGTGCAGCGCTTTGGCGCATACTTTGTAAATGTTTTGTAATGATTTGATTTGAAATTCATTTGAATTATTGCTTGCTTCCGTTTTCCGGTGCCTTCAAAATACTTTCCTGTTTCCCCCAAACTAAAAAGAGCCCAAGACCGACCCCAAGAACACAGAGCCCCAGAGCCAGAGCCACAGCCACAGCAGGCGGCCCTTGGCAAGGATATGAACGGACTGGACTCTATGATGTACGAGCAGCTCGCTTGGCCTTCTCCTCGCTCTTCACTTTACTCGTTCTCGTTCCCTCTCTCTCTCTCTCTCTCTCTCTCTGTCTGTATGTCTGTCCAATTCCCGGGAGTTTATTAAGTACTGCCCAAGTATATGCATAGGTCAAGGGGCAGTCTGTGTGTGTGTGCGGAACTTTGTTAATATGCAAGTGAATGGACATTTCCGGTACGTACAAAACGTGCCATGTGCCAGTCCAGACCCGGACCCCGGACCCCGGACCAAACACAATCCAGCCAAGCCCCGCGAAACCTTTAGAGGCGGAAACCGGGTGACCAGAGCCACAGCCAGAGCCAAGGACATGTGTTGCTCCACACACACAAACACACACACACACACATCATCATCATCAGGGGTACTGTGGTGCTTCGAGGGGGTACTCTGCTCGGATACATTTCGCTGCTCTACCCGCTGCAAGTTTCACACGGGCTTTGTTGCTTGTGACGTGAATTTTGGCCACCAGCAAAGTCAAAGATGTGCTGAAAATATTTTAAATATTAAACCCTGCAGGAAAAGATTAGATTCTGATGAAAATAAAAGCCATGATGGACCACAATCTATCAAGAATTTATAAGTGGAAATACATAATTCCCACTTGGAAAATTACATCAAAATGTGTAAGAAATATTGACGTTGCAGCGCGACTTGTAAAGAATTCACTTGAATAATGAGCAGAGCAATCGAAGTTCGTTTTGCTCACAACATTTTGCACTGTGGGTTTCATTTTTATTTCATTTTTTGTTTTTCTTTTCTTTGGCAGTTCTTCGGCTTCGCTCATGTGTAATTTTCAATTAAAATGATTTGAGCAGACAACTTTGAACGCTTCTGGCGCTGACTCTGCTCTCCGGTTGCCGGCTGCCGGTTTCCGATTCGGACTTTTGGCTCTGGCCATGGCTCGGACTCTGGGCTGTTGGGTAATGGTATGGTTGGTTTTAGGGGGCACACAAGCCACAAATACTTTTTGGTACAAAAATCATAAATCATGCAGCAGGCAAAGACACGAACCGTATTGGAAATCGACAGAGGACCAAGAACCGAGCACTGTGGACTCAAGCGTTGACACAAAAATGTACTGGCTGGACGAGGAGGAGGTAGCGCTGGAGCTGGAGCTGGAGGATGGGTTGAAGGGTAAAGCAAAAGGAGAAGTAAAAGTCCGCACATACTCGTATATATGTACATAGCTGGCTAAGTGGGCCACAAGTTTCGTTTCACTTTTGAAATAGTTGCAAAGTGGAAAAGTTTTTCATCTCTGCCTTTGCCTCTGCCCGTCCGTTCGTCCGTTCGTCCGTCCGTCCGTCCGTCCGTCCATTTTCTGGCTTGCCATTTGGCATGCAGAGTGTCCATCATGCCTGTGGTCAAGCTGGGGCATAATTGTAGAATTTCCTTCTTCATTTTTTCCTTCTTTCCCCCTGCCCCCCTTGCAGCGATGAGTGCGTGACACGCGTGGCTGGAGCGCTGAAAAGGATAGGGGCAGGGGCAGGACACTTTTATTTGCCACATAAAAACGTTCTTTCAATAAAGGGAAATACACACACAAAAAAAATATGTTGCACATGGGAATTTCCCCTTTTTGCTGTGGATTATTGAAGCTTGCACAACATTTCTTCGTTCAACTATTTGAGAAATCAATCAGGCGAGTGCATTGAATGCGCTCTGAACTCCCACAAGTAATGATAACATCCAAATTTTGTATGGATAGATATTTTGTATAATAGTTAAGGTTAAAGTTAAGGAATGATAAGGAATTCCAATGAGCTTACAGGCCTCAACAGTCGATGTTCGACTCCTGAATGGCAACGGGACCGCACGCTGTCATCTCCATGGCATTTTTTTCCACTTGTATAATTTATATTGGGCCAAGTGTCAATGCAGCTCAGAAATGTCGAAATACTGCGGTGGTTCCTAAGCCTCCTCTTTGATATTTCTCGTCTGCCTTTTGTATTTCTTTTTTTTTTACTGGTCTATTGACATGCCAACAACAGCGACGACGACATCCAATGGTTGGTTTTGTTTTCCTCCCATTCAACTTGGCTGTGCGCTGTGCGCGGCACTTTGTATACCCCTTGAGGACATCGAACAGTAAATCGAAATACTTCAAATCAATTTTGTCAATCAACTCACTTCTAATATGGCTAACAAATTAATTTAGCGAGGGTATCAAAAACCTCTGCCCCTCCAAGTGCCTTCCCAATCATTCTCTTTTTTTGTGTTTTTAAATGTTTTGTTGTTGTTGTATTCCGTTTTGGCTTTTAATTGCCGTAACGTGTTTGTTCTTTTATTTGTATTTTTATTTCTTGCTTTCGTTGTAGTTGTTTTTTTGTTGTTCTCGGCTCTCGGCTCTCGGTTCTCGGGCCGCCACTTGACGTTTGATTTACTTAGTACTTTTGGCTGTCGCCGCCGCTTTCGATTGCCTTACAAGACCAATTGTAAGCCAATTTTCGGTTCACTTGTGGTACTGGCGGGGGCTGGGGGTCTGGCTAGGCCTCCACAATTTCGACCTTGTCGTTGGCTAGCCACTTGCTGTGGCCACTCTTTAGCCCACTTTTCGAGTGTTTTGGTCTGCTTTTTGCACGTTTTGTTGGTTGGTTCTTGGCTTTGCCTGTGGCTTGACACATTACCGTTGATTGATTGATAAATGATTTGCTGAATTAATTACAGCTCTCAGTGGGACTGAGAAATCTTTAGTGTGTGCAGTGCGTTTCAATGTGATAAGGCTGTCATAAGCAGTCGTCTAAGTACCCGCCCACAATTCTGGCTAATAAATAATTATTTCACATAATCTACGAGTAATTTATAATCTGTGTCAGTAAACCCTAAGCTACTTATATTTTCGGAGCGCACTGTCGCTATGCATGCACAAAATGTATCCATCAGGAGATTGATAAATGTCATTTGGTTTTTCAGGTGCTCAAAATTCGAGCTAAAAAGAAAATATGTGCAGAGGAAGTTGTGCAGGCTTCAACTCGACACTCGAAACCCGAAATATAGGCACTTAATTAAGATTTAGTGGCTCAAACTAAGAGCTAAATCAATCATTTTATTCCAAATAAATTAAAGCACATCAATTAGATAAAGGGGGGGGGGGCACTCTTTCTCTCTGTATGTCTCCTTGTTCTGCTTTTTAATGATTTTCTTCTTAGATATTTTCTTGGATTTTTATGCGATTTTTGCTTCAATTTTTGTATCCAGTTTTTCGACAATTTTTGCTACAATTTTTTCAACACTTTTGGTTACATTTTCGAGTCGATTTTTGCTTGGATTTTTGCAACGATTTTTGCTTGGATTTTTGCTACGAGTTTTGCTTCAACTTTTGATTACATTTTTGCTTCAATTTTTGCCACGTTTTCTGTTACCGCTTTTTATACCCGGTACTCGAAGAGTAAATAGGGTATATTGTATTTGTGCGGATAACGGTTGTATGTAACGCACAGAAGGAAACGTTTCCGACCCCATAAAGTATATATATTCTTGATCAGCATCAATAGCCGAGTCGATCGGGCCATGTCTGTCTGTCCGTCCGTCCGTCCGTCCGTCCTTATGAGCGCCTGGATCTCAGAGACTATAAGAGCTAGAGCCACCAAATTTTGCATCCAGACTTCTGTATGCTCACACTGTTACAAGTGTATTTCAAAAATGAGCCACGCCCCTTTCCGCCTCCGCAAAAGAGCGAAAACCTCCCAAATCTACAATTTTGAAGATAGCTGAAAACTAAAAACGTCATTCCGTAGGGAATGACCATATCTTCAGATCACCAAATTGGGATACGATTGGATCATTATTATAGCCACAATGAAGAAATTAATTTGCAGTGGCCAAACCCACCCCGTCCCGCGCATTCACACTCTGCTTCGCGCTGTTTATGGCCTCTGCCCCTGACACATCTGCCCTGACTCTGCAAAGTGTGTCTCTAGGGGAGGGTGGCGAGCTAAAGGAGCGTGTTGGCGTGAGTAGTGTTGTTGATGTAGACGACAGATGAAGAAAAAATGTAAAATTTGACATATAACCGCTAAGTTGCATATGTAGTACTGAGTGCCGGGTATAAAAGTTGTGACGCGTAAGAAACGTCTCACACGTCCCTTCTCGTTGTTTCCAGTTTTAAGACGATTTTTTGCTACGTTTTTTTTAAACACTTTTGGTTAAATTTTTGCTACGATTTTTGCTACGATCTTTTCTTCGATCTTTGATATGATTTCTGCTTGGATTCTTGCTACGATTTTTGTCATCGCTTTTTGCTTCGATTTTTGGTTAAATTTTTGCTTCAATATTTATTTTCGTTTTTGCTACGATTTTTGTTAGATTTTTTCTTAGATTTTGCTGCAATTTTAGCTTCGTTCTCGCAACTTTCCATAATCTACAGCCATCTGAAATCATTACCAAAATGCACCAAATAGAATATGCTTTTAGTGCTAGAACAGTTCTTCGTGCTGTAATTACCGAGAACTTATGTTCGCTTTATTGGTGCACTTGGCAGATTATTGAACTAAGTGCAAGCCTTCCTTCAAAATACAAGAACAAACAAATAGAGAAATGCATCCGCAAATGAAAATTGCATGCGCACATAATTTCTGTTAATTTCCAAGGAAAATATAATTGCAAATTAGTCTGTAATCTGGGGGATGCTGCCTGCCATGCCCACTTCAAACAACAAACAACAAATGAGAGCACATCGATAAGAAAATTAATTGATTGATTTCGAATGTTTCGCCATAATTGCAGGGCCATTGAAACAGAGAGATATTACATACATATGTACATTTGTACATGCATCTATTTTTGTGGTGAAGGGAATAGGTTTTGCTCAAGCCACTCAATCGACCCAGGCCCAGCCCCAGCCCCCATCCAACCTGCTATTAAGGGAAGTGCCTTGATTTTGATGGCTTTGATGGATGATAGAAATTTCAGCAGAGCGCGTACAAAACTTCAAGTACAGTTAATTAGGCTCAATCAATGTACAAGGACAACGAAATGAGAAGCGAGGACATGACAGGGCAGGACACAAGAACAGCAAGAGGGACAGAGAGGGGCCAGGGACTCGTTGCCGGACTGAGAGAGAATGAAGCAAATAATTAAATCTAATTAATTTGCAGCTGTCAAAGCGCAAAGTGAGAAGACGAAGGAGAAAGAGAAAGAGAAAGAGGAAAAGAGTACCGGTTAGCCAAAGGATTGGATGGATGGATGGGTGTGAGGAGGGGCTACGCATTGTCGACACCTCATCCATCGATTTGTAGCCCCGTCATTGTGTATACCACTACCCACCCATCCCCACCCTCTCCCAGTCATTGCACTTTGGTACAAAAGTCAATTTGCCAAAAAACAACAAAAAATGTGGGTGAACGTTTTTGTGCGTTGTAATGATCCCCTATCCCCCACTCCCCCCACCAATTCAATTAAGGGTTAACACAAAGTGGGGCAGGGGGTGTGTTATGGGTGGGTGGGTGAGCAGTGAGGGGTCAGGGCAGAGGGCCGAGGGCAGAGGTGTTGTTTGGCTGTCTTAGACGTGACGTAAATCAGCGTTTTAAGTGTTTCTGGTGCTTTTCTTTCATTTTGTGTTACGAGCTGTCAACGGCAACGAGGCAACTTTGTTTCCTGTTGATAAAAGACGAAGAAAACAAACACAACAGCAACAAAAATAAAATAAGAGAAAATTAAGGAGAAGGGGAAGGAGCGGGATAAGGAGAAGCAGAGCCAGCTGTAGCTGTAGCTGTAGCCTGATTAGATGGTAATTGTATTCCAATTCGATATTGAATAGTCGTATACTCTGCAGCAAACATTTGTTGTTGTTTTTTCTGCTTCGGGTAGCATTCATTGGGATTTCTTTAATTGCTCTTCGTTTAAGTGGACAAAGTTTTACAGAGTTCCACTTGCCTTTGTTTATTTTTTTTGCACAATTTCAAGCAAGAGTTTTGCAAGAGTTTACTTATGTTTATTCAATTTATTAAGTCAGGCAAATGGTTTAAATATATTTTTAACTCTTGCCTGACTTACATGGAGGAATACTTGAGCAGTGGCTTATTCATGCAATTAAGTAAATAGCCTAAAAAATGTAAAACAAAATTAATTAGAACACAAATTTAGTCACCAAGTATTGAGGTTTGTAATAAACTCTTTACTTTGAATTTTTGTAATATTTTATAGCGGAGTTCCGGAAGGTTTAAGTTCATGGAGAGTGGTCTCAGATCTCTTCAAATTCTTAGAATAAATATTCGAATAAGTTGCCAAATTATTGTACAAAAGTCTGCAACATTTCGGATTTTGTGACGAAAATTGTCTCTAAATATTTCACATTCTTTAAATGTAACTAAATGTACTAACAGTCTAAAGTAAGAAGCTTAACAAATTTTACAAAAATTGTTGGCTATCCGAGGACATTTATAGATGTGTTTGGAAGTCCTTTTTGCTTCCCCTTTCCAGTGTACAGTCTAAAACTGTGTACCCTGTGTCCTGTGTGTTGCTCTCCGATTCTAAAAAGTTGCGCTGGAGTGTCTGCAGAGAAAGAGAAAAAAGTGGAAAAAAATAGAAAAAGTTTTGGTCTGGTGGAATGGAGTGGGCGGAACTTGAGGCAAAACACTTGAACATCTAAATCAAATTAATCCCAGGGAAAGTCTTTCGCTGGCAGCGCGCCCTTTGCTCCTCCGCTTTCTCCTCCTCTGCTTTCTCTTTGCCTTTTGGCAGGCGTAGTTTTTGTGCCTTACTTTGCTTTCCCTTTTGCAAGGCAGCACTCCAGACCCAGACCCGGAGCCAGGCAACGGGCACAGGCCCGGAACCGGTCTACTCGGCTCAAGTGCGAACTTGTTAAATTTACGCAAGGATCTCTCAGCCAGGAAGGGCACAGCACACGCATACGCAATTAGGAAGGGGCATGGGCAGAGGGGCATGGGCAGAGCAGGACTACAACTACGACTAGGATTAGGGGCAGGCAGGCAGCCAGGCAGGCACGGGCACTGGCACTGGCAGATGCAGGACAAGGAAAACTGAAGCTTGAAGCTCAGTTACGCAAACAAGCAAATCAAAAAACCATTTGACGCACTTTCATCATCAACAGAAGGAGCAGTTGAAGCAGACGAAAAGGATGGGGCGTTGGAGCGTTGCCACCTGCTGCTGCTGACACATTCGAAACTGCCAATAAGTCGACACCACCCCATCCATCCCCCGCTCCCTGGAAAGTGGTGCAAGCAACACAGCAACAATAACAAATTGCATGGAGAGTTTCCCTCTTGCAGGCTCCTCACTTTAATGAGCGTTTAAGTCCTGGGCGAAAGCCTTTTGCATAAGCCAACAATCAGAGAGGAGACGGTCCAGCGATAGTCATGAGTCAGGAGGAAGGTTGTGAACTCAAAACCTGAATCAATGGAAGACACAAAAATATGACTCTTCAGTATAAAAACATCAGATAAAGTGGTGCCATGATCTGATATTTAGAATTTTAAAAATTTCTGTTATTGAAGTTTTTTGGGGCATTTCAAAAATCCACAAGTCATAAATAGATGAACGAACCTGCGATGCAGTCAGCTGTACTTACGATACTACGATTTTCACGCTGCCATCATAGATTCCTCCTACGTTTCTCTGTGCCCCGATCTGCACTCCTGCCAAATGCTGACTTTTGCCTGCAAACATATTTTGGTCAAGCAACAGCGACGGTACAATTTTTGGCTCCTTTATGCTCTCTCATGCTCTCACTCTCACTCCCACTCGCTCCTTCTCGCTTCGATTTTGCCTTTGTTGTTTGTGTGTGTGTTTTTTTGCTCCTTTGGGGTCAAGTGGGGCTTTTGATGCTGGCAACGCTTTTATTCTGTGTTGCTTCTCTCCTACTTTTTGGAGCAGGAATTAAATATCAAGTTTGCGAGAGTGTGAGAGAGTGTTTGTGTGAGGCACATGTGTTGCCTTTCCCCAAGCATCACCGCCCCTGACACTCCTCCTGACTTTGCCCTTTTTTGCATATCATCATCCACGTAAAGTTTGCTTTTGCTTTTTGCTCTTTGCCAGTTTGCTGCTGCTGCTGCTGCCGCCACTGCTGTTGTTGCTCGTTTGTTTGTTTATTTGTTCTCCTGTTTCTCTTTCTTTTCATACCCTAGGAGAGGGCATGTACCATTGGCCGACTTTACGCGTATCACACGTTACGCACAAATAGTCGAATTTCCCTAAGAGCTTCACGATGCACCTGCAAGGGTAGCCAAGTGTTCGGCCTCCAAGCTTTTGTTTTTGTTCACTCTTCTCTTCTTTTTGTTGGTGTTCAAAAGCCCCCACACACACCCGTAAACACACATCACTTTCGCCCCCTTCTTTTTCACTCACTCTCGCTCTCGTGGTATGCCCGCAGAAGAGCGCTTTGAGCTTTGCCTCGTCTCATGCCGGTCACATGTGTTCTCCTCTCTTCAACGCAACACTCTCCATCCACCTTCACTCCCCCCTTGCCGTTGGAGTTCTTGTGTTTTGGGTTAAGTGAAAAGTGATTGAGCAGATTTTCGTTGCGAATCTTTCGGCACTTGTACTCTCGCTCCCGCTCTCCCGCGCCCTCTCTCTTCGCCATTCTCCCACCCCATGGTATAACAGTTGGTCAGGAACCGCTAATAGTAGCTGCTGCTGCTGCTGCTGCTGCTCGTCTACCTGCGTCCGTTCTTCTAGTTACATATACACACATGCAAGCACATGCATAAATATATTAAGAGAGAGCTCTCGCAACTGTTTGTACGTGTCTACAGATGAATTGATATACAGTAAGCTCTCTTCTCGTACCATTTCAAGTATAACATTGAAATCTCTTCGCACAGTTACGTTTAGCAAAACATTTTCTGTCATTTTAAAGATTGGAGCAGCCCAGGGTTAAATGAACTAAGTTCTTTGATTATCATTGCTTGAATTGTTTTTGAATATTTTTCCTCCTGTTTGAAAAGTATTTTGTGTTTTCAATTGTTCGTTTTTCTCTGAAAAAGGTAGCACCAGCTTCATGCAGTTTTAATAACTTAAATCATCTATTCCTTTGTTTTGTGCTGCATTTAATTTCCCATAGAACTACCGCGACCTACGGCATTACTTTCATAATTATTTACATCTGGTGGAAAGTACTGGAGACCTGCGTGGCTTCCACTCGCACCACAGTCCCGTGCAATGAGTTTGAATTTAATTAAATTTAGTTTATATTAATGTGAGTTTTGGTTGAGTCTCTCAGCACATGCAACAGCGGAATTCTGTGTTATGAATTAGTATAAACCAAATGTAAATGTTGCATAGCTGAAGACTAAACTAAAGGCGAAATGATGTTATTCGAAATATTGTGCTAATAGAACTCGTACTCTTTAGTTTTTATTTAACCCTGAAGCGTCGTCCCTATAAAATGACATACCAGCATGTACCATTATTGACATGCTTTTGTGTACAAATTAATTGTGAAAAATAAGTCTATTAAGGTGGTTATCATTCAACAAGTCAATCGATCAGACATCCAGCTAAACCAGCATTAACATTAATGTGCAGAACATAGATTTCCCATAACCATTTTGCAGCCATCGTTTCAATCAAGCAATCAATCTCAATCATCATCATTTTGCATCGTTTCCGTTTTTGGAAATTTTTAAAGGTTTGAGCCCCGTGGCATAACTGTAATTTCGCAATTATTGTTTGCACAATCGCACATCATCAATCAAACGAACTGTGCCGACGCCGCCAACACTGCCGACACTGCCGTCTCGCCTGCACCACAGTCAGCACCTGGTCCTGGCCTCCTCCTCCTCCTCCTCCTCCACCCCTTGTTTTCGCTGCCCCTATTAGTATACATATTACCAGTGTCGCACTTTCTGCAATTTCCCTGCTCCGCGGGATTCGAGGGGTTCGTGGTGCGGGGTCCGGGGTCCGGGGTCTGGCTATTGTTTTTGGGGGGGGGCAGCATAAATCAAAAGCGGAAATGAGCACGCAATGTGCATTGATGAGATTGACTTCATTAGCTGGCTGCATCGCTCGTGATGAAGTACGAGCTGGCACTGGTGCTAGAGCAACTTTGATTGTTTTTTTTCGGTTTCAATCAAATCAGAGGCAGCAGAAGCAATCGCAGAAGAAAAACTCTTCCTGCCCGTCCGCCGACAATTAGTGTGAATGCTAATGAGAGCAGAAGTAGGAGACGACGCCACTGTACAGTCTGTGGAGTACTTCATTAGGTCCAGGCAGTCGGACTACGACAAAGTCGTACCGTCACCCCGGCCATGCTTCGGCCATCAGGCAAACTGTGCATATGAACTCATAAACGGAGGGCCAACGCTTTCATCAGAGCCAACGATGGTAGCCAATAAAGCAGGTGTGTTGCACATTGGCGCCAAGTCCCTGGAATGGTGAAAGAAATTTCACTGATTTTACTTTTGGTTTAAGAACAGACAAATGGTATACAATCGATGCTCAAATAGATCGATGCTTAATGAAATTCTAACAAAACTCAGACGTAAATAAAACCAATTATTGATGGAGCTTTTAATTGGTAGATGGCTGTGGAATACATTATTAAGTATAAGTTGATGGATATTCATTGAAGTATCGCAACTCTATCTTTAAAATGGCCTCCCCCCGCATTCTTAATGTTCCTTGCCACACTGTGTCTGGGCCAGTCTAATTAAGATGCATTTGAGAGTTTGGTGAGCGCAGGCTTGTCCGCTTCTTAATGTCTTATGCTTATTGGTTTATCCCCACGCTGTGCCATCACATAAATATTCGTGCAACATGCACCCATGTCCATATATCTGTGTCTGTGTGTTGTATATTCTTATATCTTTATTTCACGGACTCCTGTATTTACCATCTGTCCCCTGTCCCCGTCCCCGTCCCTGTCACTGCTCTGGCTCTGGGTATATCATTGTCGTTTGTCGCTTTTTGTGATAATAAAGATTTATGTCTGGGAGCCTCAGATCCAGTGTGTGTGCGTTTACCGAAAGAGTTGCATCTTCCTAGTGCTTCTTCTTATTTCTTATTTCTTTTTTTTTTTTTGGGGCTAAGATGGATGCATTTTTAATTGGCGGTTCGATGCTGCTGCTGCTGCTGTAATTTTCAGAGCCAACTTCTTTTCTACGAAGTTTTTGGAAGTCTCCTCCTGACATTAACCTGAACTTAAACATTTTTTGTTTTCTGTTCGTTGTTGTTGCTCCAGGAACTAGGAAATTAAGGCGGCAAAGTTGAAGGGGCAGGAACAGCAGAGGGACAGCAATAACAATTTCGGGGCAATACATTTTTGATCCAATTTGTAGGCAGCCAGAAGAGAGAGATGGAAAGGCGGAAAGGAAATTGTAATCTAATCAGGCCTCTAGCTCTCGGCTCTTGGCCCTTGTTCCTTCCTTCTCCTGCAACAGTTGTAAATTATGACACACACACACACACACACACACAAACACATGGCACAGGCACAGGCACAGGACCATAAAATATTGCCCAGAGCCCTTCACATAATTCACATGACTCTCACATAGTGGGTTACTCGTAGTTTCTCCTTCTCCACTCTTGCCCTGCCCTGCCCTGCTCTGCTCTGCTCTGCCCCTCTCTCTTCCGTTACTACACTTCTCATCTTTCCAGATTCGTGTGTTGTCTTTTTTCTACCCAAAAAATCTCCATTTGAGAGTGTGAGGGAGTGAGCCAGAGGATGAGCATGAAAAATTGTCGACAAATGATAATTTTGATCTATGCGATTGACGAGGATCGTCGCATGTGAATGAAGTTGAAGTTGCCTTTGATTTAATTGGATATCTGAGAAATGAAGCCGGAGATTGGATAAGTTCGTTGGGGACCGGAGTCTTTCTTGTTATACCCGGTACTCGAAGAGCACATAGGGTATATTGTATTTGTGCACAAAAGTGCCCATCAAGTATTTGTATATTCTTGATCAGCATCAATAGCCGAGGCTATATCTGACTGTCTGTCTACCGGAGAACTGGTTTAACGCAACTCATGAGCTGTGAAGCTCTTGATGAAAGCAGAACGATGAAAGTAGAAAGAGTAAAAATATACTCGGGCAGAAGTGACCCACTGCAACCCTTTCTTACTCCGAAAAAAAGTGCCGGAGGGCGGGAAAAGTGTAGAAATACTGTCCACGCCTTCACCTGGCTGACCGAGCTGCCCTTCTAAGCCTCAGGAGAGGAGAATATGAGAGGAATATGAACCATGAAGGGAAGTTGGTAATACAACTACCCGAATCACAGACCTGTAGGCGGAGGGAACTTGAGGGGCTAGGCGGTGGACCATCATCTTTTCCGTGATCAGCCACTCGCTTTGGCCACTGTACGGCTTTAGGTCTTTTCGGTCTCTGTTTTAAAATTTAGCAGCCAGCTTTTCGCAGCTCAAACAAAAATAAAAAAGAACGCACCGATTTTATTCTTCCATGTCGAACGGAAAATACTAAGATTAAATCTAGCTTCTGTCGCTAAAACACATACACATACTCAACGAGAAGAGACGCTTGTGAGTCGTGTGAGACGCTTCGTACGCGTCACTACTTGTATCCCCGGCACTCAGTCAGCACATCTGTTTGTTATTGTTTTTTTTTTTCGAATTTTACATTTGACATTTTACATTTTTTCTAAATCTGTCATCTAAATCTACATAATCTACATAATCCTTAGAGCCGCACACTACACGAAAAATTAAAGCTGCTGGACGGGGTGGGCTTAGCCACTGCAAATTATTTCTTCATTCTGGCGATAATAATTTTCCAATCTGATGCAATTCGGTAAAATGCAGTGCACGGCCTAGCTGAAACTGAAAATTAGTTTCCTGAATGCATCTACCCTGGTTGGAAAGGATTTCATTTAATTTTAAAATGTCAAAACAATTTATTTTATATGTTAAAACATCAAATAGAGATCTAGGTATTGTGGATCACTGCTGGATAAGACATAACTTTTGGTTGGTCCTTCCGTCCGGTCTAGAAAATCCTGTACGAGGTCGAACGTATTTCGCCAGAAGAGCTTATTGATGGGAAAGATGATCGTTGATCATTCGTACTCCAGTAGGCTGCGAAGAAGTCACCTAAGGCTAACCCAAACCCAACGTGGATAGATCAGTTCGTAAATGGTCGCCAAGGGGGCAGAAATAAAGTGATTAGGGTTCCGGGTTGCGATAGAACTGAGGACTAAGAAAGGAAGATGGTTGCTCAACTCCTCTGTCTCCGATCACGAAATTCTCGTCCACAAGTTCACCACTTATAGAATGGATCGTTTATCATTCGCTGGTGGGGTTCTTATTGCAGTGAAAACTGCATTTGCGTCCGAGCTGTTTCCATTCAACAACATCCATGCTATCGAATTCGTTGCAGTCAAAATCCGTATTGGAACAGCATATATCTTTTTGACCTGTTCTTATATCCCACCCAGGTCTGATGCCGTTGTTTATTTGAACCACCTTTCTGCAATTCGATCTGTTGTTTCTGCTTTAGGCTGTGCTGGTCAGATACTAGTTATGGGTGACTTCAACATCCCATCTCTATCTTGGCAACAGGATGATTCAAACATGTTGCTACCTGGAAGTCAACATGATTTCGTCGAGGGGGTAACTGACGTCTCGCTTGCCCAAATTAACTGTGTCAGAAATAATAGAGATAGACTGTTAGATCTCATCTTTGTCAGCGATGCCTCTCGTACAACGGTTTTAAGAGGCAATCCGATATCTTTTCCCGAAGATCCGCATCATCCTACTTTATCTATATTTTTCTCTAATTTTCTCTATTACTAACACCATTTTACCTTCAAAAAGTCGTATGAAATGTTTTCGCAAAACTAATTTTATCGATCTTTGTCTACATCTCTCGCAAGTGGATTGGTCCTTTCTTCAGTCCTCATCACATATAGAGCCTACTGTCAATCTGTTTTACAATACATTATACTCTTCCCTCTAAACCTACGTGGTTTTCCAAGTATCTGGCCTAAAAAATAAAAAATCTCGGCTCTACAAAAAGTACCAGATAACTGGTACTTTGTCTGTCTTTGCTCAATATTCTTCGGTTCGCTCTCAATTTCTTACGGTCAATAAGAAATGTTATAACGTATATCTTTCCCAATGTGGCAAAAATTTCCGTAGTAATCCTAAAAAATTTTTTTCGTTCGTCAACTCAAAACGCAAGTTTAGCGCGTTCCCTTCTTCCCTTCAGTTACAGTCTATAACAGAAACTTCAGATCAAGGAATTGCAAATTTATTTGCCACCTTCTTTCAATTGACGTACTCCTCGGATACTTATGACTCCTCCACCCCTTATCCATACCATCTACCTCATGTTAATAACATGTTTCTTCCCTTCCTTGATGAAAGTACAGTCTTCGAAGGGTTGTCATCAATTGACATCTGTTTCTCTGCGGGTCCAGATAAAGTTCCGAGCTGTATTTTAAAATATTGCGCTCAAGCCCTATCTCATCCTTTGACCTTCTTTTTTTTTATAATTGTCTGGACGTTTATATGCAATGACTGCACCATCAAGTGGCCCATTCGACACCAAGGCAAAGCCTGTTACGCGCGGAACCCAGCAGAACGCAGCCCTCCTCCCGCCCAACCGACCGAGGGGCGCTGCCGCATGACGCGCAGCGCGATTAATCGAACCGGTCGCGAGCATGCAGGAAAGATAGATGTTAGGCTAATATTCGAGGAAAGTTAGAACTAAACACAACTAAACTAGAGCAACTATAGCTAAGCAAGCAAAATTATCAAAGTCAAAAATTAAATTAACTACGGGAGAGGTAGGCTAGTATAAGAGATTTAAGAAGAGGAAGGGAGTGAGTCGAGGATATAATGTGATAGAGAGAATTATAGTCCGAGCATAACACTCTAAAGGGCTCGTGCAAGGCATAATTCGATCTACACATTGGAAGGAACAAAGGAATATAGTTTCTAGTGGGTCTAATAGGAATCGTAAAGTTTACGCGGCTCAACAAGTCAGGGCTGTCTGCATCCCCCTTGATCAAGTTGTGCATAAAAATTACACCAAGCATTTTTCTACGACTAACTAAGGATGGAAGATTTATTAAAAGAAGTCTACTACGGTAGCATGGCAGTCTCACAGTTGCATCCCAGTTGAGGTCCCGTAGGGCAAATAATAAAAAGTTTTTCTGTACTGATTCAATACGGTCCTGATGTATGTATGTTGTACTGAGGGCACCATACACATGAGCCGTATTCTAAAATCGGACGAACAAGCGAGATGTAGAGAGTCTTCGTTATATAGGGGTCATCAAATTCCTTTGACCACCTCTTTATAAACCCAAGCACACCCATGGCTTTATTCACCATGGTAGAAATGTGTTCAGAAAACTTAACTTGGGGTCTAGTTTAGCACCAAGATCATCAACTAATGTAATTCTCTCAAGAGAACTACCGCAGAGGGTGTAAGGTGCCAGTAAGGGGCTGGAGCGATGAAAAGTCATTACTTTGCACTTCGAGGCATTAAGGTGATGTTATTTAATTTATCCCTGGAGCATTCTCGCCTTCCCATGATTTGGAATGAATCCTACCTTATTCCTCTTCACAAGAAAGGGTCCAGATCTAATATCCAAAATTATCGTGGTACTTATTGCTAAACTATCTGCCATTCCGAAGTTGCTCGAGCACCTTGTCACTCGTCAATTGCAACATGCATGTTCTAGCACTATATCCCCGACGCAACATGGTTTTTTAGACATCGATCATCATCTACTAACCTTTTAGAATTCTCGTCTCGAATCAACCGAGGATTTCAAAGTGGCTTGCAGACTAACGTCATTTTTACAGATTTCAGTAAAGCTTTTGATTCTGTTAATCATACTCTGCTGACCCATAAGCTCTCTTTATTAGGTTTTCCCACAAATCTTGTAAATTTGATATCATCGTACCTGTCGAATCGCACACAGCGTGTTTTGTTTAACAATGTCTAGTCGAATTTTGTGAAAGTAACCTCTGGAGTTCCTCAAGGAAGTCATTTAGGTCCGCTTCTTTTCAATTTGTTTGTGAACGACCTGCCCCAAGTTATTTTGCACTCAGTTACTTTAATGTATGCTGATGACATTGAAATTTTTTTTTCCTTTTCCGACTGGTACTTGCATACTCGCCTACAACTTGACCTTGATGAATTAAGCATTTGGTGTTCAAATAACCTACCATTCTAAGTGCAAACTTATGACTTTTCACCGCCGTGCACCACACTTTGTCTCCTATTCTCTAGGACACCATGTTCTGGACCGAATCTCCACATCAAATGACTTAGGAGTCCTTTTCGATCACAAGCTATGTTTTAATAGCCATATTGCTTCAACCGTTAACAAAGCTAAGGGAGTTCTAGCGTTTATTAAGAGTTGGTCAAAAGAGTTTGACGATCCGTATATAACTAAAGCACTGTACGTCTCGTTGGTTCGCCAGATATTGGAGTGTTGTTCTTGTGTGTGGAGTCCACAATACAAGGAGCAACAAATTATTATTGAATCCGTTCAAAAGCAATTTTTAATATTCGCCCTTAGACATCTAAACTGGGACTCTAACAGACTCCTTCCACCATACCTATCTAGGCTAAAACTACTGAACCTACCCTCATTACACCATCGCAGAATTGCAATGGGGTGGTATTCATGCATAAGCTCATTCTCGGGATTGTGGACCCCCAAACGCTGTTGGGACGAATTGATTTTTTGGTTCCCTCCAGACCAACCCGCACTTTCCGCCCCATCCGATTATCCATATGTAGATCTAACTACTCCCAGCGTGAGCCTTTCCGGGTTTTATGAAATAATTATAATTATATGTACCATTTATTATCCCCCGAATTATCGCTTGAAAAAATTATATTTAACATTTGTCATTACCTTAGTTTAGAAAATGTGTAAATTGTATCTTTCCTTTTCTCTCTTGTACATATATAATTAGTTTATTATTATTCCTATTCCATAATTAGCAGATAATTGTTAACTGAAATAAATAAATAAATAAGGGGGCAGAAATAAAGTGATTAATGTTCCGGGTTGCGATAAACCTGAGAAGGACTAAGAAAGGAATATGGCTTAAGCTTAGTTACTGACTTTCATTTATGGATTACTTACAATAATAAATACCGTAAAATAAAATAAAAATAGATTACCGAATTGGGAGTGGATTTGATCATTATTAAAGCCAGTATGCTATCCGCTCGCACGCTCTGCCTCATGAAGTAATGTAGATGTAGATGACAGATGTATACAAAATATAAAATTCGAAAAAAAACCTACTAAGATACCACTGAGAACCGGGTATAAAAGTTGTGACGCGTACGAAGCGTCTCACAAACTTTCCTTCTCGTTTTGTTTGGCTAAACGTCGGGAGCATCTGGCGGATTATCAATGCTCGAATCTCACTCGCTGGGATTGATGAAAATCTTTGTCGTAGTGCCACGCAGCGAGTCAAAGCCCTCTGCAGCTCTCTACGTTCACCATCCAATTGGAATAGGCACCATCGGCCATCTGGCGGCCATCTGACCAACTCCCTGATTAGCTTCTCCTCCTAATTGCTCTGCCGGCGAAGGCGTTCAGGATCCAGCTGGAAAGGGAAATCGAATTGCTGCCTGTTAGAGTAGCTCTTTATTTAATGGACTTTGATATTACTTGAGGGTTCATCCCCAAAGTACAAATCCAAGTAGGCCTCCTTAAGCTAGTGTCAAATTCATGTACCCCTAGAACTGTCTCGATTTCTCAGTATAAATTTAGTTCTCAGTTCATACGCTGCAATTGTTTTTTGTTTTTTAATTGAAATAATTTTATTTCATGCATAAGTTGTTGATTGTAGAAAATGCCACAACACAAAGATAAACCACACTATGGGAAGCGCAGTACAGCGGCTCGTAAGTGCAGGCTAAGGATTAAGTTGAAACTTATCACTAAAAATGTTTTCCCTATCCCATAGCAGCTGAGCAGCAACATCATCGTGCAAGGCAGATGAGGCGGCAGACAGTGGAAGATCAGCGGTTGGATCCTCGTGCTGACCATAACCCACAGAGAAGGATGCCGGGGGACAACCGTAAGCAAAGCAACATTCCTCAACGTAGCATCGAAAGCACGTCCGAAGACACTTCGGATAACCGAAAAAGCGGCCTGCCACAACCCAGTGCATACCTGCAACGCGGTACAAGTTCGACACTCTTTTGTAGTAGTTCATCATCGATAATGCGATGGCGGGCCAATCTCAACGTGAACAACTGGCACAATCGACAACCAAGGCTAAGGGCCTACAATCTGCCCACACGACAACAGGTTCGAGTTCGCATGCCACCCGCTGCCGAACCGGCAGAAACAAGTCAGCAGGAAGCAGGATGCCAGCTCAGAGCTTTAAAACTAAGTACTATGGCAGTCCAGGAACCAGAGCCAGCAGCAGTACAAGAAGCAGAAGCACAGCCAGAACCACCAAAGAAGCCACCTCAGGCGCCAGCTAAATTGGTGACTGCGCGAAATCGACAACCCGAGACAGCAACCGTTCGATCCGTGGAGCGTTCGGCGCAAGCAGAGGCAGAGGTTCGTCAGCGATCAGCACAAGCAGAGGCAAAGCTGGGTCGGCGTTTGGCGCAAGCGGGGGAAGCTGTTGGTCAGCGTTCGGCTCAAGCGGCGGCAGAGGTTCGTCAGCATTGGGCTCAAGCGGCGGCAGAGGTTCGACAGCGTTTTGCAGAAGCGGTGGAAGGCGTTGCTCAGCGTTCGGCACAAGCAGAGGCAATCGCTAGACAGCGACAACAACCCGATCGTCCCAACCTACCACAAGGTCGTGTCCCAGCTGGATATCATCTAGCAAGTTGCCCGCATTTTCGGGGTAATAGGCTGATCTGTCCCTGTGGCGCCGAAGTGGCTACAAATGTGCGACCGAACACGCCCGCCCGAACCCTTAGATGCAACCCCTTGCAGCGATTACTTGGGTGTGGACAGTTTTTGAGTTCTACTGTCGTGTACATTTGCATGGCCATATTGAGTGGCTTTCTCATTGTCCACATTGGCCTCATCATGTTAAGCCAACCTGTGGAGGTAAAACACAAAGGGCGCTGGTTTCCGTTCTGCAAGTAAGCTCCGCACTTGAGAACTAGCCAGAAATTACAAATTAATAAGTAGTTGATAATTCAATAAATGTATATTTTAATTTTAAATTACTATTGGAATAGAAATTGGGGGATTTGCTTTTCATTTTAATTGACTGTTCATTTTGGCCCATAGGAAGGACCCTTATGTGCGTACAAATTGAGTCTTGGGTGTCTAAATTTAAACTCAAAAATTCTTAAGATAAGATATAGCCCGAAAAAAAAACAATTGCGGAATAATTCGAATTTAAACAGAGAGTTGCATAAATTCCAAAATAAATTGTGTGCTGCATGTTGTTCCCCTTTTATTTCTTAGCTTGAAGCTATTATTCTTAAAGAGTTCGTTTTCTATAAGGTTTTAACATTGTTCCTTGAACTCTTTTGTAGAAAATCCCATTTAATTTTAATTTGGTACTCGCGCAATTACCGATACGGAATGAAACCCCTGGCAAACATATGTCATTGCCACAATGAGTTAAACTTAAATAAAATAAATATGAAATATATTTCATATATTAAGTACAAAAACTGTTTCGACTGTCGTATGCGTTTAATTAGTAAAATAAAGGTAACTATTTATTTAAAATATATACACAAATTCTAATTTATTTTCCTTATACATATTTATTCATTTTTTTACACATCTTCTTGCCAGATATTTGAATGCAAAACAATTTTCTAGATTTGTTTGCCTTCCCTTTTTAACTATATCTCTTAATAGTCTTCACAAAATATCACAATGTTGTGCCTCATCTGCGTTAATGAAGATATTCTCTAAAGATCTTGAACCTTGCCATATATATCCATTCCCTGGTCTCATATTTGCATTCCCATTCGATCCATTATCCATTTATCTTCATTAGTAAACTTTTGCCAGACTGTTTCAAAAATTCAAGCAAACGAGAAGTGCAACGTTTTCGATTGTCATTTGCTCCATTTCTATTTGTATTTGTATTTGTATTTGTTTTTCTATTGCTGTTTCTAATTCTGTTTCTATTGTTATAGTTACTGTTGCAATTGCCTGCATTGCAGCAGGTCGTAAATTTATGGCAAATAAATTTATAGCATTCGTTTCGGGCGGCGTGAGGGTTTCCAGATGGGTCTGGGGTGGTCTGCTGTCTGTCAGTTGGGGGACTGCTGAAGTTCAACTGAAATGGCTCAAAAAATTGAAATCAACCAAAGCAAAAAGAGGTCGAGGGGCATGAGCCAGAAATGAATAGAAACCCGCCCGAGAACTCTTCTTTTTCTGCTGTTCACTTTGGGGTTTGGGGTTCGGGGTTAGAGAGGAGCCAATGCACCCAATGCATATTAAGTTGTCCTTGTTGTCCTTGTTTTGCTCGTTGAGAGCTTATCTGAATGCACCACAATTATTTCAGCTTGTCAGGGGGAAGCCAAACGGGCATTGTGCAACGAAGTCTTGTCTTGGGTTGGCTGGCGCTTGGGTTGGGGCACAACTTGTGAACTTTACAAATTGAAATTAATTACTTTCCCACAGACACACAGAACACCCAGCTCCCTCCCCGATATGCGGCTTGTCTGCCATAGGAAGAAGCTTCGCTCACGACCCCAATGGTAATGGCAAGAACGCCTAAGAAGGAGGAAAACTCTTGTTGATTTGAACAAAATTGTTATGGCAAGTGGAGTGGATGTACCCTGGATACCGAGTAGTACTCAGCTGTACAAGGACAGCTCTGCCATCTGGACATGCACAGCCGCACCCTCGAGAGGATCAGCCAGAGATGATCGTCCTCCTTTGCGGCTCAGCAATTTGGCCTGCCGAATGTTCTCCAGCGAATGCTACATACACGCTGGACAATGGACGGAAAGCAGCAGGAGGAGGAGGCGGTTGGGTGCAGGACATCCTGGTGGCAGACACTGACGATGGGCAGACTACGCAGGCGATGATGCGAATGCACGACTTGTGCCGTAAATAATTCGCCGGATATTCTTCCTTTTTATGTATCTATTTTTGTATAATGTTAAGCTCAATGTTAATGTACTGCCCGCCAGTGAGTGCACCTCCAATTGTAAATGTAAAATGTAAGAACAAAAATCAAGCAACTGCTCAACGCGTAGTGATTAAAACCCGCATTACGGAGGCACTTGCCACTCGCTAAACATAATTAATTGATGCCAAGAATACTTACTGAAAAGAGCGATTATAATAATTGAAAACTTGGCCAACTTTTACATTTCCAAAGACTTTGGAACGATTGAGAAGGTCCAAAAAATTGTAAGCCACACAAAAAAAAGAAATAATTAATGCATAGTTATTGGAGCTTTAATTAATATCAGGACTGGGATATGCCACTGCTCGAGCTCGAATTGGTGTCGGCTGTGGCGTTGGCGTATCCATTTCTTGGCCATTATCTTGTCCACATTGACCAAAACATTCCCATGCTTCTTGCCTACTTGGCCACGGCGAGTGGAGTGCCCATTCACCGGATGCCGACAACGAGGATTAGCGAGAGGAAATGTTCAGTGGTCGCGTTGTGGCGAGGCGAGGCGGACTCCAGCGAGTTTATGCCACCAAAACCAAATAATAAGTTAACAAAAAACACCAATAAATAAATCGTACATTTTATTTTTTTCGAATTGAATCGCTGCACAAAACTAGTTTTGGCCATCTGCGCCTTCGACCTTAATGTGGAGCCTCCAGTCTGAGTGGTCGTGGCCACATTGCTAGCGTCAGCTGAAGTAGAGTGCTTTCTGCGGAGTATCGTGAGTTGTTGAGGCATGTCGTCGAGCGAGATAATCATATACGACAATCGGGCCTCCTCCTCCTCTTCCTCCTTCTCAACCTTAATTTTAATTTTAGACGGGTCCATTTCGTTCAGAAACTTTTGCACGTTGCACAACGAAAATAAAATGAAGGGCGCAAGAAAATGGTCTGTCACTCTGCTTAGAGATGGGCAATGGGTCGATAAATCAAATATTTGATTGAGTGTGCGATATCGATGGTTCGCTGCTCTGCTCACATCCCATCCCAAGGGTCCTCTCACTGCCTTGGAGATTAAAGCCTTTCACACTGGCCACCATCCAGCATCCAGCATCCACCATCCATCTGGGATGTTCCCAATTTGCACGTTCCCATGCGAAATTTATTCGTTTATTTTCAAATACAACCATAAATAATTGGCACTCACAACGAAGAAATTAAAGAGGGGAAACCAACAGCCCATCCAACAGTTTAAATAAAATCTAATCAAAATGGAATCTAATAAAAAAGGCGGATAATATTTAGTTAGATAAATGGAAGATGGTTCGTGGAAATATGCATCCTCCTCAGAGAATTATTTTATTGGCTCTCTGCCGTAGCTGCTGCCGCTGCCGCCCGACGAGTAGGACGATACACCGGAAAGAACACTACCCGGAAAGAATGGATGCACCAAGGATGAAGGCTAAAGGACCAATCGGTCAGTTACAGCTCAAAGTGATGCACTAAAAGAAGCTCACTTCCTCTGAGGAAGTGCTCTGAGTTGGTCGCAGATGCCAAGGAGCAACAGGAACTAGCAAAGGAAATGCCAACTGTCCAACGCCAGCCATCGGACTGCAGACTACTTCGTGGGTAAAACTTAACTTAAAACAAAGTCGCTTAACTCTCAGCTCTCAACGTGGCTAAACTGAGAGTCGCTCCCCATGCAGCCTTCCAAATTGCCGACTTCTTGAGCATTTCATCTTGACGGTCCAATTTTGTACCAGGTAAGATCGTAAGATGTCTGTATTATTTACCTGTAACTTTCCCATAACATGGTTAATATTCAGAAATTGTTTGTTTTCCTCATCAGCTGTTTCCAGCTTTATGCCAATTTGATTATCCAATTTGATTATCGATAGCTGCGATGTCTCTGGGCTGTAATATTCCTATTGCGCGTTGCTAGAAAGTACTTAGTCTAAACAAAAATAATAAATATATAATAGGAAACAATTTTGTTCTGCCCGGGCGCAATCCTCCTTCAATGCAAAGAGGCTGCATAAGTTCTCTTCAGACGTATGCAAATTCTCAAAGATTACTGATGGTTTTTGTGCCCTATTATTCAACTGCGGAATGTGCAAAGGCTATTGCTAGATGTGTTTCCATTCATATACCCATATTTACATTATTTATAACTTATATTTGTATGGACAAACGACCCTTCATGTTCCTTTCCCGCAGATAAAGGTTGACTCAATGTTGTCGGCGTTGATTGTCCTCCTGTAAGTAATCTCCTGCTTGGATCCATTTCTTATTCAATGTTGTCCTTGCTTTGTATTCAGCTTTCACAAAGTAAGCAAAGCAAAACAGCTGGCTGAGAAGTGTTACCGTGTGGAATGCAGTGTTCCCCTCTGGTCACACTCTGCCGCTTGCAAATTATTTTGCACTATTTGCTAGCAGACGTATTGCGGATCAGAGTACTGGGCTCAAAATAAAACCCCTCCCATCAGTTTATTTTAATATCGATTGCAGAGGTATAAGTGGCCACCAGAATTATAAACAAATTGGTTTTGAGTACCCTTATTTCATGCATTGAAAACAATGCAAATAGAAATGGTCACATTGAACACAATAGAGCAGGGTCCCACTGAGTCTGTTTTGATCGTTTTGCTGGAACTGAACACGTGCTTTCCCAATCCCAATTTGTGCAATGACCAAAAAAACAATTGATAAATTGATTGGTCAAAGTGCCGCTTGTACCTCTTAATGTTTTATCACACAACCAGAACGAAACCCTTGTTGGATTGCATTAAAGAACGAAATGTATGTGCATTATGCAGACTCATTTAGAGTGTAAATAGGATTCAAGTTTATTTCGTTGTAAGCCATATAAAGGGGTGGGCCTAGACAAGCATATCCTTAAAATAGCCAATCATATGGCCATAGATCCTGTCCTCGGTTTCCAGAAACAAGTTATTAAAATCAACGTCTAGCTCAACTTTAACAATTACTTGATCGGTTTCCGATGGAGCTGTAGAGATTTTAGGCGTTATTTTCAGCGCGCTCAGCAAGTCCATCAGCTGATCCTTTTCGTTGTCATAGGACTCGGAATTGATGACATCGAAGGCGGCCTTCTTCAGATTCGGATAGAAGTTCTTGTAGTAGTTGTGGTTATCGCACAGTTTGCGGCCAGTGGTGCACGGCGGATGACGTTCGGCCTCACGATCGTTGATGGCATCAGCGGGAGCTGCACTCACGTCCGAGGGCTTGGCCGAGATGGCCGACAGCATCTCGATGGCCGCACGCTGGCGAGCATCCCTTTTTGTGTCCGACTTGCCGTAACGCATGATTGAGGCCACCGTGCAGCGGGCCAAATATTCGGGTGCATCTCGGGTGCCGCACTGCTGCACAATCTCGATGAAGGGCAGCGGCGTCTCGTGGCGAAGACAGTAGTCGCGCAGCTCCTTCACCATATCGCGCTTTAGGTTCCCCAGCTCATCGTACAAATCCGAACCGTTGTCAAAGCCATTTTCAACGGCATCATCCGACATATGCTTGCTCAGTCCCGGCATTGTGCGCAGTTTCTTCAGCATATTCGCGGCCGCAGAATGTCGGGAATCGCGCTTTGAGCGACCTGATAGAGAGTATAGAGAAATGGATATGAAGTAAGGTAAAATATATATGTACATATGTATTTGTATGTATGGTGTACTTGCAATGGGAAGAGTATAACTTGAGCGCACTTACCATTGCCATTGGCTTCGATTTCCATTACAATGACTTTGCAAACGTATCCTCCGTCTTCTCCGTCAATGTAATCGTACTTCGGCGCCGGAGTCTTGCTCTTGGCGCAGAATTCTTCCAAGCTTGAAACGGCAGACATTTTGTCCTTCTCTTCAATATTACACAAAATGACTTTCCGCCAGTGTGACCGCGGAATTATCGATCAGGGCCTCGAAAATATACCGAAATATACTTTTTCATTTTCAAAATATACCGCAAAATATACCGAGGAAAACAATTTTTTTTTTTAATCGCTGAATTTTCTTTCTAGTGTTCGTTCGGCAAACAACTCTTTTTAGAGTTAAACGTTTTTAGAAACATTTGTACCTGGTCAATGCGGACTCATCGTCTGCGACCAACTAATTTCGCTGTAGCGATTAAAGAAAAAAAAAAAAATAATAAATTTAATTGCTACCGCGAAAAGGAAAAACTTGTCTAATTCGCGAAATTTAGCCTAAACTCGCTAATAAAAAGCAACACTTCCGTTTTGGCAACCGCGTGTGACAGACCTATCAGGGGGCACCCTTTCAGTGTTCGTTTCCACTCCTTCCATCCGGGTTTTTTGTTTGTGAGCAATTGCTCTTGTAAAGCTCTTTTTTGATATATTTTCTTTTTGAGCGCGACTTCAGCTGTTTTTAAATAAACGAAGAGGGTGAGTCGCTGGCAGGCTGGTGAAACCACCAGTGAAGATGGCTGACGCCGAGCAGTCGGCGTCAGGCGTTAAGCGTTTGTCTGAGTCCGGTTCAGACAGAAAAATTGCTTCAAAAATCAATCTTGTTGGTCTTAAACGCATAACCCCTCTTGCTGCCACTCTTTACAAACTTTATTTCGGTGGTCCTTATGAAGCAAATGAAATGGTTCAAAGCGATGAATTTAAAAAATTAAACATCGATGTATTTATCCCAAAAAATTACACTGAGTCTGTGGGTGTCATCAGGGGCATTCCAACAAACATCTCAGATATGAAACTGCTGGACAATCTCGATTCAATTATTAAGATAAACACAGTGGAAAGAATCTTTAGGAAAACGAAGAACGAAATGAATGAATCTGTGGTCGTCCCAACCGAGACAGTTAAAGTTGCTTTTGCGGGTACCGAAATTCCATCGGCCGTTCAAATTAATGGCATTTGCTCGTCAAAGGTAACCCATTACATTCCTGCGATTAGGCAGTGCTATAACTGTGGTCGCTTGGGTCATACAGCAGCGCGATGTAAGTCACAAATGCGATGCAAGAAATGTGGCAATAACACTTGCAACGAAAATTGCAATACAAACAAGTGCATCTTGTGTCAAGGTGATGGGCACAATGCGTTTGAAAGGAACAAGTGTCAGGTGTGGGCCAGAGTAGGCGACATAAATAAAATCATGGCCATTAAGAGACTGGCAAGAAAGGAAGCTCTAAAGCAGTTTTCCTTTCAACAAAACTTTGATCAAATTCGAGACAAAAACTTTCCTCAAATGACAAATAAAAATAACAACAACTGCAACAACAACAACAACAAAAATGCATGTGAGCAAATACCGCAAGTTATAAGCAATAATGAAAAAGCAAACCAGGTATTAAAAAAACATTCATATAGCAGCAGAGTGATTCAACGCACTGCAGGCTTTGAGAGAGCAAAAACCGCACCACTCGCTGGAGTCCACAAATGAGTCTAGTGATCATGCATATGAATTCCCAAGAAAAGAAAACCATGACACTATTAGCAGTGTCAGTAGCAGCATAGTTCAGGAAATTCTTGAATTACTCACTCCCACACTGCTTAAGTCAGCTAATGGAACAAACTTAATTCAGCATCAAAGGAAAACTCCTACAGAGCAGTTCGAAACATGGAAAACATGATGTTGGTAACAATACAAACCTCATCCACTAATATGTCCATTAAGATTTCACAGCTTAATGTACAATCACTCAAAAACAACAAAAATGACATAGAATACACCTTGAACTCTGGTGGATATGGCATAGCCATCTTCTCAGAAGTTTTCTCCCATGACATGTCATACAGAAATTTAATCAACTACGATCTATTAGAAAAACATAGAGATGATGGCTACGGAGGTGTAGCCATTGCTGTTAAAAAAGGCATTAAGCTTAAAAAGGAAGCCTTTAGTTCGGAGCACGATGTTATCATCGCCAAGACATGCAACCTCAATAAAAATATCACCATTGTCTCAGTCTACTTTGAACCCTCCATGAAGACTAACACCTTTCAAGATGCTTTTCAAACCATAGTTGAAATGGAGCAATGTGATTTTTGCTGGGGATTTTAACGCCAGAAACACTTGCTTTGCTGACAATGTCAGATTCCTAGAGAACTACATGAGTACCTCTGGTTATAATTGTTTGAACGATGGAAGGTGCACCTTTAGACGTCACATCGACAGACAAATTGGCTCTGTGTTGGATTTGACCTTTTCAAACTGCACCGATAATGTCACCTGGAGCTGCAATTCAATTTTTGTTGGAGGCAGCCACCATCATCCTATTTCCATAGAAATTCCGGAGTGCCAAGAGAAGCCCAAGTTCTTTCTCGCCAAGAATAGACTGCTTCGAAGGCTAACAGGTGCTACGCCTTCAGGAGACATTTCAAACATCACAGAAAGCTTCACAAACAACATTAGGGCCTCCACCTACTCCTTGAGCAGCAATAGATGCCCCAAGACTTGGTGGAATCCAGAACTGCAACTGCTGTACTCTAAATATACCGAAGCACAGATTCAGGCACAAAGAGTTCCAAGTCTGTCAAGCTACATAAAAGCGGTTAACCTGAGAGTAGAATGGAAGAAGGCAGTAATACTTGCGAAAAGAAACGCTTACGCCCGCAAGATCGATGTACTTAATCAAAAGCCAAACTCAAGGAAAGCCTGGCTTTAACTTGCACTTTAACACTGCACAGACGGACTGCCTTCGCCGTTGCGTGGGTGTGCCTCCAAAAACGTCTACGCATCTGATTTTTGCTCTGGCTGGTATTTTACCTCCCAAACACAGAGCTAAAATTCTCACAGTCAGAGAACTACTTAAAGTAAAGTCTCTAAACCCGACCTTGTATAATGATGTCACTAAATCCTCTGCAAAGACTGCCTACAGAGCTGTGTACCAAGAGTATAGTAATCTTTTCGACAATTATAATGAAGCCAAGAAGTACAAACACAGTCCCAAAGCCTTAATTTTTCTGTCAGTCTTTGACAGGAAAAAAACTGACATCTCATACGAAGAATGCAATGCGATATATCAAGCTAAGCTTGAAGAATGGGTGTCAGGTGGATGGAACATTTTTTCCACTGATGCATCCATCAATGTAGGTATATTAACGGCAGTTAAGATATCTAACATAAAAAGATACAGTAAAACTGTAATTCTCTGCGATAGTCAAGGCGCCTTAGGGGCTCTGAAGAGAAATGAATCAAACTCATACTTAACAGACGAAATCCACCGCAACATGGACAATTCCTTCACTAGCAACTTTATTGTGCACTGGATACCCGGTCACAAGAGCATTGCCTTTAATGAAAAGACTGATATACTAGCCAAAAACAAACGACGGTCTTTGCCAATACGCCAATGCCAATACAGAGTGCGCGATCAGTGGATCCCACTACCATTCTTCAGGGGATAGTCAGCCAGTCACTTCCCCAGTCAATACGGATAGCCAATCCAAGAATGTGATTCCCATCCATGCACAATACATGGGTGGTGATGATCAAAAAATCAGCCACTAATGTAGGCAAACTATTTAATTTACCCCTAACATTCGATGAACTAATAAGAAAAGTTGAAATAAAAGTTCAGACGGATTGGAACAATGAATGCAAGGAAATATCAAAAACAAAAGGAATTTATTTTGCGCCAATTTACAATGAAATTCCAGTCAAAACATGGCACTGGGCTCTCGACTGGAGTGCAAACGAGAAGGGACGTGTGAGACGATTCTTACGCGTCACAACTTTTATACCCGGCACTCAGTACTACATCTGCAACTTAGCGGTTATTTGTCAAATTTTACATTTTTTCTTCATCTGTCATTTTTTCTTCATCTGTCATCTACATCAACAACACTACTCACGCCAACACGCTCCTTTAGCTCGCCATCCTCCCCTAGAAACACACACTGCAGAGTCAGGGCAGAGGCAGCGGCAGAGGCAGCGGCAGAGAAGTGTCAGGGGCAGAGGCCATAAACTGCGCGAAGCAGAGTGTGCTGCTATAAGCTGCGGGACCGGGTGGGTTTGGCCACTGAAAATTAATTTCTTCATTGTGGCTATAATAATTATCCAATCGGATCCCAATTTGGTGATCTGATAGATATGGTCATTCCCTACGGAATGGCGTTTTTAGTTTTCTGTTATCTTGTAGATTTGGGAGGTTTTCGCCCTTTTGCGGGGGCGGAAGGGGGCGGGGCTCATTTTTAAAATACACTGGTTTCAGTGTGAACATACAGCAGTCTGGTGCCAAAATTTGGTGGCTCTAGCTCTTGTAGTCTCTGAGAACTAGCCGACAAACAAGACGGACGGACGGACGGACGGACAGACGGACAGACAGACATGGCTCAATTGACTCGGCTATTGATGCTGATCAAGAATATATATACTTTATGGGGTCGGAAACGTTTCCTTCTGTGCGTTACATACATTCACTATGTGCACAAATACAATATACTCTATTTACTCTTCGAGTACCGGGTATAAAAACAAAAAGGTCATAAATAGACTGTTAATTAATCGAACCTATGATAACGTTTTTTTACACAAACTCAAAGCCAGAAACACCAACATTTGCGAAGTTTGCAACGTTCTCGACAATGCGGAACATGGAATCTTCTCCTGCCAACGACATGCTATTATTTTTCATCGCTTTAAAGATCTTAAGGAGTTATTGCTCACAAAGGAGCCTCTTTTTTGAGAGAATTGGCCAAATTTATGAATGAGGCTAATTTGGAGTTGTGAATCGAAACACACTGGATTTTATTCAGGTCGGGTTAACTCGGTGCCAACGGAAGTCACCTTGAGGAGCAACCTTCTGTTGTTCCTACTTTCTGAGGCGACCTTCTCTTGCCTTACACACCTACACCTACACATAGAGTGGGGAGCAATGATGAGTGTATATTCACATTAACTGACTTTCGTCGCCCATAACTTCTAAACGCATAATGCAAACGTAACCAATTTTTTTGTAGATATCAATCACTTTATCCTTAACAAATAGGCAACACCAGAAAAATACAAATGTGAAGCTTTTAAATAGCGAAAAATAAAAAACTAAAAAAAGTCGCATGTACTCATTTATGCACTTTTCGTTGTTTTCACTTATTTAATATTTCAAAGTTTTCTAATCAACAATATGCCTGCAGATTTGATGTTAAATATTTTTTTGGTTATATTCTAGTAATACTAACATCAAACTAAGACATTTCTCATAATAATCGAAGCAGATTTCATGAATTTATTAAATAGTGCCTATGTTGTACCTGAGACAGAAGAGACAATGTCTAGAAAATGTAAATATTATTGTGTAGCTCACTAAAAATTGCTATAAGACAGCTAATACTGCTGAAAAACATGGCATTAGTCAATCGGTGGTGATCAGAGTGGAAAAGACGCGAAATTTTGTCGGCGCCTAAACCGCCTAAAACATACTTACACCATTTTACATCTACCGGCACTTTTCGCGTGGTAGGTAAATAATATGTCTGGACGTTGATATGCAATGACTGCACCATCAAGTGGCCCATGCGACACCAAGGCAAAGCCTGTTACGCGCGGAACCCAGCAGAACGCAGCCCTCCTCCCGCTCAACCGACCGAGGGGCGCTGCCGCATGACGCGCAGCGCGATTAACCGAACCGGTCGCGATCATGCAGGAAAGATACAGAGCAACTATAGCTAAGCAAGCAAAATTATCAAAGTCAAAAATTAAATTAACTACGGGAGAGGTAGGCTAGTATAAGAGATTTAAGAAGAGGAAGGGAGTGAGTCGAGGATATAATGTGATAGAGGGAATTATAATCCGAGCATAACACTCTAAAGGGTTCGTGCAAGGCATAATTCGATCTACACATTGGAAGGAACAAAGGAATATAGTTTCTAGTGGGTCTAATGGGAATCGTAAAGTTTACGCGGCTCAACAAGTCAGGGCTGTCTACATCCCCCTTGATCAAGTTGTGCATAAAAATTACACTAAGCACTTTTCTACGACTAACTAAGGATGGAAGATTTATTAAAAGAAGTCTACTACGGTAGGATGGCAGTCTCACAGTTGCATCCCAGTTGAGGCCCCGTAGGGCAAATAATAAGAAGTTTTTCTGTACTGATTCAATACGGTCCTGATGTATGTTGTACTGAGGGCACCATACACATGAGCCGTATTCTAAAATCGGACGAACAAGCGAGATATAGAGAGTCTTCGTTATATAGGGGTCATCAAATTCCTTTGACCACCTCTTTATAAACCCAAGCACACCCATGGCTTTATTTACCATGGTAGAAATGTGTTCAGAAAACTTAACTTGGGGTCTAGTTTAACACCAAGATCATCAACTAATGTAATTCTCTCAAGAGAACTACCGCAGAGGGTGTAAGGTGCCAGTAAGGGGCTGGAGCGATGAAAAGTCATTACTTTGCACTTCGAGGCATTAAGGTGTAACATATTTGCGCAACACCATGACTGAAAGCTATTGAGATCAGATTGCAAGCGAGAGTGAAATGAGATGTCCTTATACTGGACACAGAGCTTAACATCATCCGCATACATAAGTATTCGAGAATTTGTTAAGACAGAAGGCAGGTCATTAATAAAGAGTGTGAAAAGTAAGGGGCCTAAATGGCTACCTTGTGGTTCTCCAGAAGTAACCATGACAGGTAAAGATAAGGAGTTTTTGAAACGGACCCTTTGAGACCTAGAACACAGGTAGCTAGAAATCCATCTCAACAGATTGGGCGGAAACCCTAGAAGGTCGAGCTTTTGTGCAAGAAGAGAGTGGTTTACAGAATCGAATGCCTTACTGAAGTCAGTGTAAATAACATCCGTCTGCAAGTTACCTTGGAATCCTTTAATGACAAAGGAGGTGAACTCTAAAAGATTAGTGGTTGTTGATCGTCGCCGTATAAATCCGTGCTGAGCTGGAGATATAAGTGATTTGCAAAGATGTTGCAAGTGCGGAGTTAACATTTTCTCGAACATTTTAGGAATAGCGGATAACTTAGATATGCCTCTATAGTTTTTGGCGTCAGACTTGCTACCTTTCTTATGGAGAGGAATTATAAAGGATTCCTTCCAGATGGGGGGACAGCTAGAAGAATGGATGGAAAGATTGAATAATTTAAGCAAAGGTCCGCACAGAGACTCGGCACAGTACCTGAGTACACAGCCGGGAACTCCGTCAGGGCCCGGTGAAAATACCGGCTTAACTAATTTAAGTTCATGAAGTAAGGAGCCTTCATTTAACATAGGGCAGAAAATGCCATTCGACCTTGGTAAACTATATGGATACATAGTGCCTGGGTAGCTTTCCTGGGAATAGGTGGTTTGGAAAAATTGTGCAAAAAGATCGGCGATTGCCTGATCATTGTTTGCCGACATATTCAAAAATGATAGCATGGATGGATGTGCGGACGTTCTACGCTTACTGTTTACAAAGCTGTAGAACTGTTTAGGGTCCTGTGAAAAACGTATCCTGCATCGAAGTAGGTAGTTCCTATGGCATTGAGCATTAAGAACACTGAAATTTGACCGAGCTATTAAGTAATTAGAAAGAGAAGAGGGAGAACCAACTTCTTGAGATTTTTTAAATAGTCTTGATTTTAGGTTCTTTAGACTGGATAACTCTTTGGTGAACCAAGGAGGTTTCGCAGATCTAGTCGGACATGAGAGTGGGACACACGTGTCAAAAATTGTGTCGAGTACATTGTAAAAAATGTTTGTGCCTTCAATGACGTCAGTGCACGAGTACAGAGCGGACCAATCAAAATCCCTAATTAAGTTATTGAGCTTCGTAAACTCGGCTTTACGAAAGCAGCGGACGCGTTCAGATAGCCTACCCGCACGATCCGATACAGTAGGTCCAATATCTACCGACACTTCGAAAGTAGGATGATAGCAGTCCTCAGGAATAGTGAGCGGGAGTGCTCGTGTTAACAACGATAAGGTCGGATCCGAGACAAAGCACAGATCAAGCAATCGACCCAAGGAGTTTTTCACATGGTTGACTTGAGACAGGGATAGGTCTAATAAGCCATCAATAAAATCATGTCGTGACATGGGCACGAGGTTATTTGACTCGTTAACCGAAGACCAAACAGTACCTGGCAGGTTGAAATCCCCAAGAACTATTAAATGGTCTTTGTCAGATAGCGAGGAAGATACAGTTTTAAGGCGGACAAGTGCTGCTCGTATATTAATACATCCGAAGTCGGTGGAATATACGAGCAAGTGACATAAATAGACTGGCCGGGAAGAATCAGTCTAACACAGAGGAATTCCAAGTCTTGTGAAACCTGGACTATGAAAAGTTCCGACGTGAAGTAAGAGTTTACTGCAATCAGAACGCCTCCTCCACGCCGAGACGAACGATCATTCCTATAAATTGTGTACCTATCTGCCAAAACTTCGGAACTAAGAATGTCCGGCTTTAACCAGGTTTCGGTAAACACAATAACATGGGATGAAAATGTGAAACTATCCATAAAAAGTGTGCTCAGCTTACTACGTAAGCCGCGAGCATTTTGATAGGCTACAACGAGGGAAATTAGTTTTTTGACTGCGAGGAATTGCAGTGGGAAGAGGTGGGCAGAGCAGAGGAGGAATAAGCAGAAGAGGAAAGCAGAAGAGTAGAGGAGGAAGGAGCACTGGCCTCACTACTAGGAAGAGTTATGGGGGGCCTATTTTTCTTCTTAGCCTTAAACTCTTTCACAACCAGGTGCTCTGGCCAAAATTTGGATGAGCAAATGGTCTCGAAATGAGTTGGAGACACGCTAATCTTGAAAGAGGATATCTCCCTGGCACAAGAGAAATTAAACTTCTCCACCTTTAAGCCATCGGTTTTTATTTTGCTTTGTATAAAAGCAGTTACATCATTAGATGTGAGGTCAGGGGCAAGCCGAGAGACAAAAACTTGCCGCTTTGGTGGGACTCCCACCAGAGGTTTTGGCACCACAGGTCTGATACCTGTGACGGCAATATCCGGTGGTCCGGGACGTTTATTAACTGGTGGGATCGAAATAGATGGGATGGGCTTTGGAACGGACTCGACAGACACGGACGCTACAGTGCTAACTGGCTGCATGTTCTCCGAGATGATCGATTCGGTAGCCGAAACTAGATCACCAGCAGCTGTCGTTGCCATTGGAGTGGCAAACGAAATTAGCTGCTGCACTATCGGAGTGGACGGAGACAGTTGATCAGCAGCGAGCGATCGAGGGACAGGCACTTGCAGATCACGAGGAGTGACTTTTTTGCGCCTAGGAGACTCATTCGCAGTTTAAAACCACTGAACTGAGACTCCATGGCTAGAAGCCGATCGTACTGCTTCTTAAAGCCCACGGTCAGCTCCTTAAAGCCCTTTCGCGTCTGCCTCATAAATGTGACCATGTCGTTCTCGACAGACCGACATGCCTCGCAACTGTAATGCAGACCATTACGCTTTGAAATTGCGTCACCCACGAGGCCTGAAAACCCAATACATTTTGCGTGCACTACATTATCGCAGAGCCAGCATGGGATGTTCGGCTGGTCGTGGGTGATCTGCTTCTTGCAAGCCTTAGCGGAACACACAACCACGTATTCCATTATTTCTATTATTTATATTAAATATAGAAAAAAAAAAAAACGAAATAAATAAATGAAATATATAAAAATTATTTTCTCAAAAAACAAATAGCAGTGAAACCAGTGTGCCGACAAATGCAAATAAGCAGTGCTTAAAGCGGGATCGAAAACAGATGAGCGCAGAGAGTAGAGAAAGAAGAAACGCAGCGACAGCTAGCGCGCGCTACTGCACAGAAAGTATTGAGAGCGAGAGAGGGAGAACAGTTATTCGAGCTAGAGAGTGGGAGGCAGAAGCGCAACTACAAGAGAGAGCGTACTTACAAAAAAGAACGAGAAGGGACGTGTGAGACGCTTCTTACGCGTCACAATTTTTATACCCGGCACTCAGTACTACATCTGCACTTTAGCGGTTATTTGTCCAATTTTACATTTTTTCTTCATCTGTCATCTACATCTACAACACCAACACGCTCCCTTAGCTCGCCCCCCTTCCTTAAACCCACACACAGCAGACTCGCGGCAGAGGCAGAGGCCGCGCGAAGCATAGTGTGAATGAGAGAATGTGAAAAAAAAAACAACAAAGCTGCGGGACGGGGTGGGTTTGGCTACTGCAAATTAATTTCTTCATTGTGGCTATAATAATGATCCAATCGGATTCCAATTTGGTGATCTGATAGATAAGGTCATTCCCTACGGAATGGCGTTTTTAGTTTTCTGTTATCTTCAAAATTGTAGATTTGGGAGGTTTTTGCCCTTTTGCGGGGGCGGAAGGGGGCGGGGCTCATTTTTGAAATACACTGGTTTCAGTGTGAGCATACAGCAGTCTGGTGCCAAAATTTGGTGGCTCTAGCTCTTATAGTCTCTGAGAACTAGCCGACAAACAAGACGGACAGACGGACGGACTGACAGACGGACAGACAGACATGGCTCAATCGACTCGGCTATTGATGCTGATCAAGAATATATATACTTTATGGGGTCGGAAACGTTTCCTTCTGTGCGTTACATACAACCGTTATCCGCACAAACACAATATACCCTATTTACTCTTCGAGTACCGGGTATAAAAAGCACAAACACACAACCAACCGACGCACAAATTAACACGATTAAATTACAATTCTAAACAAATAAAAGGCATGCACTCGCGTATTAGCATATGAAAGAAAAGTGGCAAGTTATTAGGCAATTATTAGAAGAGTTATTTGGAAAAAAAACCCGGTTGCTTATCCAAAATAGAAAGGAAAATACGGAGCGCAAAACAAAAACACGTCTGGTCACTACGAAAGAGAACGAACGAATTCTGTTGATGTACACGACATAAGGGCCTTTGCGACCTTCGCGGTATTTGTTAACATTTGTGTTGGCTTTCAATCCGTCTTTCGTACTCACGGACGTCCGACAAGCATCCACATCAGACTTCTTTCTCTTTCCCACTCGTAATCGTTTTGGTAGTTTTTCCCGCCTTTTTCACGCCTGCCGCAAGAGCAAGTCTGACGTCTCCTTCCCTCTTTTCCGCGTCTCCACTAGGACCCTTGATCCTGTCGGCTTCTCCGTGGCCATCCTGGTCCTTCCAATGCCAGCCATGGTTCCGGATTACGCCGCACCAGATTCCGTGCTACAGGCTTTCTGGGCCGCCATTGCGGCGAGGCAAGGTTACGGATCTACTACCAGATTTTTTTATTTTTTTACTATACTCGTATACTCGTATATTACTCGTATTATACGAGTCTATAACTATGCATCTAGACTTAGTTGCTGGCTGGTTTTACTAGGCAATTTCAACATCCAGTTGACTACAAAAATACAATTGTCAGATGCAGAATTATTTGGTTTACTCTAGGGCAATGGGGTAGATTTTACATGGCACAAACTGCCGTTATGTCAAAAAACAGTTCCTGAAGCGTCACTTTTTGTTTGTTTTGTGTTTATTTGAAGGTAAAAAAACAAAATGGAATCGCGCAGCAGCGCCTACCGCCGCTTAGTAGCCAAGCCCCAAGACGCTGGTGTCTATGAGGGAGGAATGCCTATGATGGACTTAAGCAGCTTGCGCAGGCCGTGGAGATGTCGGCACAGGAAGCCAATGAAGACGAAGAAAAGCTGCATTTCGAACGTGCCCGCTACGAGAGCGAGCTGGAGTTCTTGTCCTCGCAGCCCATGGATCAACCAGCCAATCAACCATGCGCCGTCGCCGGCTCGTGCCTCGCCTGAGGATATGGATGTTGATATGGATGTGGATATCTCACAGCCTGATTGCAATAGTTCTGTTGGTGGGCCCATTCAACTGACAGTCTGTGCAACCCTACATCATGCCCTCGACTGGAGTCCTACCGCCGAGCGTCGGTCTGCACACAAGCGCAGAGCTGACAGCAACGGCAATACAGTCGCGCAATAGCAAGAGCAGCAGCGAAATCTTTTCATATGAGAGCCACGAATGAGATGCCATTGTCACGTGTTTCGTTTGTTTTATTTAAGCCTTACTTTATGTACACAGTTATACAATTATTACCGTCAGCTTTACACGTCTATGCGCTTGCGTGCAGACAACAAGGATCTTGCCCAGCACTGCCTCAATGAAGCCTAAGGAATTATTTATGTACATGCACACGTCCATGCGCTTGTCGAAGTATTGAGGCGTACGCACAATGTTGTATTATTTTTTATTAATATATCATTAATTATCTTCTCAATGTGCATCCACTACTTAGGGGCCTCCCCCAAGGCTCTTTTGGAGCTAGCTATGGCTTTTTGCACTGCGCGATTAGCGGTTTTGGTAAACTGCAGAAAGGCCTGCTGGGTCAGGCGCTCGGTCACCATTCGGGCAGACAACCCCTGAAGGAAGTTTGTTATGTCTAGGGGCGCAGCTAATTCAATAGGGGCAGCTCTGCCTCTACTACGCTTGGCCACACGCGCTCCAATTGATTCCGGATCATTGAAGTAGGCCGGTGCGGTGCGTCGACGACGAGTTGGCTGCAAATTAGCTTTAAAATTGGATGTGTTCGATATTTTTGAAGAGCTGGGCTGTGGGTTTTCGTGCATCTGTATGCCTGGAACAGCCACATCCTCGCGGTTGTCTGGAACACCCACATCCTCGAAATTGTCTGCGGTGTCTGTGGAACCATCGTTAAATTTGTCTCCTATGCATGAACTTAAGCTTGAACCAGCCATGTCGCCATTCATCGGAACGCCCTGCATGTGGAACGACGGGTTCAACACGAGATTGGAAGCATCTACCTCCACTTGCGGCTCAATAGTCGGCTCCGAATTCCTAATTTTCAGTCAATATAAAGCATTGTTTCTTTACTTTCAGTGGTACAACTTACGGAGTGTCAGCTTCAATATGGGTTTGATTATCATCCATACTGCTAGTCCTAGATATTTATAAAAGAATGGATGGTCGCACGACGATGAGTCCAGGTACTTCAGTTCGATGATGGGGCTGTCGATATTTTCTTGACTATCGATGGTTGTTAGTGAGACCGTGCATGGTGTTGCATTGGTAATTCGTATAATTTAAACAAGATGATGCTTAGTTTAAACTTTAAAGTGTGGTCGTGTGCAAGAGTTTAACAAAATATATAGTAGTGGTAGTCAATCGGTGGTGATCAGAGTGGAAAAGCCGCGAAATTTTAACCTGCAACAGCAGAGCCAAGGTCGCCCTAAGGCGCTAGCAGGCGCAAAAGCCACACTTATAATGTTGCAAATTGCGAACAAGAACTTTCTAAGTCCAAAGGATGCTCTTTTCGCATAATACTTTCAATATTGGTCTAGATAGGCAAGTATGGCCATCGTACCACCACCTGAAACATCCTTACACCATTTTACATCTACAGGCATGTTTCATGGTTTGCTTGATATGTTGTCCTTAAAGCCTTTTTTCGGACTTACGCTAACACCACTGCCACCCATATGATTATTTGGACTCATCAGACCTGATAACACGTTTTCAATCATCCGTGGTCAAATTGTTATGCTAATTTGAAAATTTCGGGTTTGCTTTACCATTATTTACCTACCACGCGAAAAGTGCCGGTAGATGTAAAATGGTGTAAGTATGTTTTAGGCGGTTTAGGCGCCGACAAAATTTCGCGTCTTTTCCACTCTGATCACCACCGATTGACTAATGCCATGTTTTTCAGCAGTATTAGCTGTCTTATAGCAATTTTTAGTGAGCTACACAATAATATTTACATTTTCTAGATATTGTTTCTTCTGTCTCAGGTACAACATAGGCACTATTTAATAAATTCATGAAATCTGCTTCGATTATTATGAGAAATGTCTTAGTTTGATGTTAGTATTACTAGAATATAACCAAACAAATATTTAACATCAAATCTGCAGGCATATTGTTGATTAGAAAATTTTGAAATATTAAATAAGTGAAAACAACGAAAAGTGCATAAATGAGTACATGCGACTTTTTTTAGTTTTTTATTTTTCGCTATTTAAAAGCTTCACATTTGTATTTTTCTGGTGTTGCCTATTTGTTAAGGATAAAGTGATTGATATCTACAAAAAAATTGGTTACGTTTGCATTATGCGTTTAGAAGTTATGGGCGACGAAAGTCAGTTAATGTGAACATGTACTCATCATTGCTCCCCACTGTACACATCAATTCATTCCACTACTATATATTTTGTTAAACTCTTGCACACGACCACACTTTAAAGTTTAAACTAAGCATCATCTTGTTTATATTATAAGAATTACCAATGCAACACCATGCACGGTCTCACTAACAACCATCGATAGTCAAGAAAATATCGACAGCCCCATCATCGAACTGAAGTACCTGGACTCATCGTCGTGCGACCATCCAATTCTTTTATAAATATCTAGGACTAGCAGTATGGATGATAATCAAACCCATATTGAAGCTGACACTCCGTAAGTTGTACCACTGAAAGTAAAGAAACAATGCTTTATATTGACTGAAAATTAGGAATTCGGAGCCGACTATTGAGCCGCAAGTGGAGGTAGATGCTTCCAATCTCGTGTTGAACCCGTCGTTCCACATGCAGGGCGTTCCGATGAATGGCGACATGGCTGGTTCAAGCTTAAGTTCATGCATAGGAGACAAATTTAACGATGGTTCCACAGACACCGCAGACAATTTCGAGGATGTGGGTGTTCCAGACAACCGCGAGGATGTGGCTGTTCCAGGCATACAGATGCACGAAAACCCACAGCCCAGCTCTTCAAAAATATCGAACACATCCAATTTTAAAGCTAATTTGCAGCCAACTCGTCGTCGACGCACCGCACCGGCCTACTTCAATGATCCGGAATCCATTGGAGCGCGTGTGGCCAAGCGTAGTAGAGGCAGAACTGCCCCTATTGAATCAGCTACGCCCCTAGACATAACAAACTTCCTTCAGGGGTTGTCTGCCCGAATGGTGACCGAGCGCCTGACCCAGCAGGCCTTTCTGCAGTTTACCAAAACCGCTAATCGCGCAGTGCAAAAAGCCATAGCTAGCTCCAAAAGAGCCTTGGGGGAGGCCCCTAAGTAGTGGATGCACATTGAGAAGATAATTAATGATATATTAATAAAAAATAATACAACATTGTGCGTACGCCTCAATACTTCGACAAGCGCATGGACGTGTGCATGTACATAAATAATTCCTTAGGCTTCATTGAGGCAGTGCTGGGCAAGATCCTTGTTGTCTGCACGCAAGCGCATAGACGTGTAAAGCTGACGGTAATAATTGTATAACTGTGTACATAAAGTAAGGCTTAAATAAAACAAACTAAACACGTGACAATGGCATCTCATTCGTGGCTCTCATATGAAAAGATTTCGCTGCTGCTCTTGCTATTGCGCGACTGTATTGCCGTTGCTGTCAGCTCTGCGCTCGGCGGTAGGACTCCAGTCGAGGGCATGATGTAGGGTTGCACAGACTGTCAGTTGAATGGGCCCACCAACAGAACTATTGCAATCAGGCTGTGAGATATCCACATCCATATCAACATCCATATCCTCAGGCGAGGCACGAGCCGGCGACGGCGCATGGTTGATTGGCTGGTTGATCCATGGGCTGCGAGGACAAGAACTCCAGCTCGCTCTCGTAGCGGGCACGTTCGAAATGCAGCTTTTCTTCGTCTTCATTGGCTTCCTGTGCCGACATTTCCACGGCCTGCGCAAGCTGCTTAAGTCCATCATATGGCATTCCTCCCTCATGGAGGAAGACCAGCGTCTTGGGGCTTGGCTACTAAGCGGCGGTAGGCGCTGCTGCGCGATTCCATTTTGTTTTTTTACCTTCAAATAAACACAAAACAAACAAAAAGTGACGCTTCAGGAACTGTATTTTGACATAACGGCAGTTTGTGCTATGTAACATCTACCCCATTGCCCTAGAGCAGGGCTCGGCACCCATACAATTAACGAGCCGTTTTGCGTTTGTGTGTGAAGACGCACGCAAAACGGAACATTGGTATTGGTACGAATCACTGTAATACGCTTGTACGTGAGGGCAGCGCAGCCGCAGCGCAGCAGCAGCGCCTTGTCCCGCACCCATGGGATAGGGCCGTGCCGAGCCCTGCCCTAGAGTAAACCAAATAATTCTGCATCTGACAATTGTATTTTTGTAGTCAACTGGATGTTGAAATTGCCTAGTAAAACCAGCCAGCAACTAAGTCTAGATGCATAGTTATAGACTCGTATAATACGAGTAATATACGAGTATACGAGTATAGTAAAAAAATAAAAAAATCTGGTAGTAGATCCGTAACCTTGCCTCGCCGCAATGGAGGCCCAGAAAGCCTGTAGCACGGAATCTGGTGCGGCGTAATCCGGAACCATGGCTGGCATTGGAAGGACCAGGATGGCCACGGAGAAGCCGACAGGATCAAGGGTCCTAGTGGAGACGCGGAAAAGAGGGAAGGAGACGTCAGACTTGCTCTTGCGGCAGACGTAAAAAAGGCGGGAAAAACTACCAAAACGATTACGAGTGGGAAAGAGAAAGAAGTCTGATGTGGATGCTTGTCGGACGTCCGTGAGTACGAAAGACGGATTGAAAGCCAACACAAATGTTAACAAATACCACGAAGGTCGCAAAGGCCCTTATGTCGTGTACATCAACAGAATTCGTTCGTTCTCTTTCGTAGTGACCAGACGTGTTTTTGTTTTGCGCTCCGTATTTTCCTTTCTATTTTGGATAAACAACCGGGTTTTTTTCCAAATACTCTTCTAATAATTGCCTAATAACTTGCCACTTTTCTTTCATATGCTAATACGCAAGTGCATGCCTTTTATTTGTTTAGAATTGTAATTTAATCGTGTTAATTTGTGCGTCGGTTGGTTGTGTGTTTGTGCTTTTTATACCCGGTACTCGAAGAGTAAATGGGGTATATTGTATTTGTGCACATAACGGTTGTATGTAACGCACAGAAGGAAACGTTTCCGACCCCATAAAGTATATATATTCTTGATCAGCATCAATAGCCGAGTCGATTGAGCCATGTCTGTCTGTCCGTCTGTCCGTCTGTCCGTCCGTCCGTCTGTCCGTCTTGTTTGTCGGCTAGTTCTCAGAGACTATAAGAGCTAGAGCCACCAAATTTTGGCACCAGACTGCTGTATGCTCACACTGAAACCAGTGTATTTCAAAAATGAGCCCCGCCCCCTTCCGCCCCCGCAAAAGGGCAAAAACCTCCCAAATCTACAATTTTGAAGATAACAGAAAACTAAAAACGCCATTCCGTAGGGAATGACCTTATCTATCAGATCACCAAATTGGAATCCGATTGGATCATTATTATAGCCACAATGAAGAAATTAATTTGCAGTAGCCAAACCCACCCCGTCCCGCAGCTTTTGTTGCTTTTTTCACATTCTCTCATTCACACTATGCTTCGCGCGGCCTCTGCCTCTGCCGCGAGTCTGCTGTGTGTGGGTTTAAGGAAGGGGGGCGAGCTAAGGGAGCGTGTTGGTGTTGTAGATGTAGATGACAGATGAAGAAAAAATGTAAAATTGGACAAATAACCGCTAAAGTGCAGATGTAGTACTGAGTGCCGGGTATAAAAGTTGTGACGCGTAAGAAGCGTCTCACACGTCCCGTCTCGTTCTTTTTTGTAAGTACGCTCTCTCTTGTAGTTGCGCTTCTGCCTCCCACTCTCTAGCTCGAATAACTGTTCTCCCTCTCTCGCTCTCAATACTTTCTGTGCAGTAGCGCGCGCTAGCTGTCGCTGCGTTTCTTCTTTCTCTACTCTCTGCGCTCATCTGTTTTCGATCCCGCTTGTGCTTAAAGCTTATTTGCATTTGTCGGCACACTGGTTTCACTGCTATTTGTTTTTTGAGAAAATAATTTTTATATATTTCATTTATTTATTTCGTTTTTTTTTTCTATATTTAATATAAATAATAGAAATAATGGAATACGTGGTTGTGTGTTCCGCTAAGGCTTGCAAGAAGCAGATCACCCACGACCAGCCGAACATCCCATGCTGGCTCTGCGATAATGTAGTGCACGCAAAATGTATTGGGTTTTCAGGCCTCGTGGGTGACGCAATTTCAAAGCGTAATGGTCTGCATTACAGTTGCGAGGCATGTCGGTCTGTCGAGAACGACATGGTCACATTTATGAGGCAGACGCGAAAGGGCTTTAAGGAGCTGACCGTGGGCTTTAAGAAGCAGTACGATCGGCTTCTAGCCATGGAGTCTCAGTTCAGTGGTTTTAAACTGCTGAATGAGTCTCCTAGGCGCAAAAAAGTCACTCCTCGTGATCTGCAAGTGCCTGTCCCTCGATCGCTCGCTGCTGATCAACTGTCTCCGTCCACTCCGATAGTGCAGCAGCTAATTTCGTTTGCCACTCCAATGGCAACGACAGCTGCTGGTGATCTAGTTTCGGCTACCGAATCGATCATCTCGGAGAACATGCAGCCAGTTAGCACTGTAGCGTCCGTGTCTGTCGAGTCCGTTCCAAAGCCCATCCCATCTATTTCGATCCCACCAGTTAATAAACGTCCCGGACCACCGGATATTGCCGTCACAGGTATCAGACCTGTGGTGCCAAAACCTCTGGTGGGAGTCCCACCAAAGCGGCAAGTTTTTGTCTCTCGGCTTGCCCCTGACCTCACATCTAATGATGTAACTGCTTTTATACAAAGCAAAATAAAAACCGATGGCTTAAAGGTGGAGAAGTTTAATTTCTCTTGTGCCAGGGAGATATCCTCTTTCAAGATTAGCGTGTCTCCAACTCATTTCGAGACCATTTGCTCATCCAAATTTTGGCCAGAGCACCTGGTTGTGAAAGAGTTTAAGGCTAAGAAGAACGAGAAGGGACGTGTGAGACGCTTCTTACGCGTCACAACTTTTATACCCGGCACTCAGTACTACATCTGCCCTTTAGCGGTTATTTGTCAAATTTTACATTTTTTCTTCATCTGTCATCTACATCAACAACACTACTCACGCCAACACGCTCCTTTAGCTCGCCACCCTCCCCTAGAAACACACACTGCAGAGTCAGGGCAGAGTCAGCGGCAGAGGCAGCGGCAGAGGCAGCGGCAGAGGCAGTGGCAGAGGCAGTGACGTGTCAGGGGCCAGGCCATAAACAGCGCGAAGCAGAGTGTGAATGCTGCGGGACGGGGTGGGTTTGGCTACTGCAAATTAATTTCTTCATTGTGGCTATAATAATGACCCAATCGTATCCCAATTTGGTGATCTGATAGATATGGTCACTCCCTACGGAATGGCGTTTTTAGTTTTCTGTTATCTTCAAAATTGTAGATTTGGGAGGTTTTCGCCCTTTTGCGGGGGCGGATGGAGGCGGGGCTCATTTTTGAAATACACTGGTTTCAGTGTGAGCATACAGCAGTCTGGTGCCAAAATTTGGTGGCTCTAGCTCTTATAGTCTCTGAGAACTAGCCGACAAACAAGACGGACGGACGGACGGACAGACAGACATGGCTCAATCGACTCGGCTATTGATGCTGATCAAGAATATATATACTTTATGGGGTCGGAAACGTTTCCTTCTGTGCGTTACATACAACCGTTATCCGCACAAATACAATATACCCCATTTACTCTTCGAGTACCGGGTATAAAAATAGGCCCCCCATAACTCTTCCTAGTAGTGAGGCCAGTGCTCCTTCCTCCTCTACTCTTTCCTCTTCTGCTTATTCCTCCTCTGCTCTGCCCACCTCTTCCCACTGCAATTCCTCGCAGTCAAAAAACTAATTTCCCTCGTTGTAGCCTATCAAAATGCTCGCGGCTTACGTAGTAAGCTGAGCACACTTTTTATGGATAGTTTCACATTTTCATCCCATGTTATTGTGTTTACCGAAACCTGGTTAAAGCCGGACATTCTTAGTTCCGAAGTTTTGGCAGATAGGTACAAAATTTATAGGAATGATCGTTCGTCTCGGCGTGGAGGAGGCGTTCTGATTGCAGTAAACTCTTACTTCACGTCGGAACTTTTCATAGTCCAGGTTTCACAAGACTTGGAATTCCTCTGTGTTAGACTGATTCTTCCCGGCCAGTCTATTTATGTCACTTGCTCGTATATTACACCGACTTCGGATGTATTAATATACGAGCAGCACTTGTCCGCCTTAAAAAACTGTATCTTCCTCGTTATCTGACAAAGACCATTTAATAGTTCTTGGGGATTTCAACCTGCCAGGTACTGTTTGGTCTTCGGTTAACGAGTCAAATAACCTCGTGCCCATGTCACGACATGATTTTATTGATGGCTTATTAGACCTATCCCTGTCTCAAGTCAACCATGTGAAAAACTCCTTGGGTCGATTGCTTGATCTGTGCTTTGTCTCGGATCCGACCTTATCGTTGTTAACACGAGCACTCCCGCTCACTATTCCTGAAGACTGCTATCATCCTACTTTCGAAGTGTCGGTAGATACTGGACCTACTGTATCGGATCGTGAGGGTAGGCTATCTGAACGCGTCCGCTGCTTTCGTAAAGCCGAGTTTACGAAGCTCAATAACTTAATTAGGGATTTTGATTGGTCCGCTCTGTACTCGTGCACTGACGTCATTGAAGGCACAAACATTTTTTACAATGTACTTGACACAATTTTTGACACGTGTGTCCCACTCTCATGTCCGACTAGATCTGCGAAACCTCCTTGGTTCACCAAAGAGTTATCCAGTCTAAAGAACCAACAATCAAGACTATTTAAAAAATCTCAAGAAGTTGGTTCTCCCTCTTCTCTTTCTAATTACTTAATAGCTCGGTCAAATTTCACTGTTCTTAATGCTCAATGCTATAGGAACTACCTACTTCGATGCAGGATACGTTTTTCACAGGACCCTAAACAGTTCTACAGCTTTGTAAACAGTAAGCGTAGAACGTCCGCACATCCATCCATGCTATCATTTTTGAATATGTCGGCAAACAATGATCAGGCCATCGCCGATCTTTTTGCACAATTTTTCCAAACCACCTATTCCCAGGAAAGCTACCCAGGCACTATGTATCCATATAGTTTACCAAGGTCGAATGGCATTTTCTGCCCTATGTTAAATGAAGGCTCCTTACTTCATGAACTTAAATTAGTTAAGCCGGCATTTTCACCGGGCCCTGACGGAGTTCCCGGCTGTGTACTCAGGTACTGTGCCGAGTCTCTGTGCGGACCTTTGCTTAAATTATTCAATCTTTCCATCCATTCTTCTAGCTTTCCCCCCATCTGGAAGGAATCCTTTGTAATTCCTCTCCATAAGAAAGGTAGCAAGTCTGACGCCAAAAACTATAGAGGCATATCTAAGTTATCCGCTATTCCTAAAATGTTCGAGAAAATTTTAACTCCGCACTTGCAACATCTTTGCAAATGACTTATATCTCCAGCTCAGCACGGATTTATACGGCGACGATCAACAACCACTAATCTTTTAGAGTTCACCTCCTTTGTCATTAAAGGATTCCAAGGTAACTTGCAGACGGATGTTATTTACACTGACTTCAGTAAGGCATTCGATTCTGTAAACCACTCTCTTCTTGCACAAAAGCTCGACCTTCTAGGGTTTCCGCCCAATCTGTTGAGATGGATTTCTAGCTACCTGTGTTCTAGGTCTCAAAGGGTCCGTTTCAAAAACTCCTTATCTTTACCTGTCATGGTTACTTCTGGAGTACCACAAGGTAGCCATTTAGGCCCCTTACTTTTCACACTCTTTATTAATGACCTGCCTTCTGTCTTAACAAATTCTCGAATACTTATGTATGCGGATGATGTTAAGCTCTGTGTCCAGTATAAGGACATCTCATTTCACTCTCGCTTGCAATCTGATCTCAATAGCTTTCAGTCATGGTGTTGCGCAAATATGTTACACCTTAATGCCTCGAAGTGCAAAGTAATGACTTTTCATCGCTCCAGCCCCTTACTGGCACCTTACACCCTCTGCGGTAGTTCTCTTGAGAGAATTACATTAGTTGATGATCTTGGTGTTAAACTAGACCCCAAGTTAAGTTTTCTGAACACATTTCTACCATGGTAAATAAAGCCATGGGTGTGCTTGGGTTTATAAAGAGGTGGTCAAAGGAATTTGATGACCCCTATATAACGAAGACTCTCTATATCTCGCTTGTTCGTCCGATTTTAGAATACGGCTCATGTGTATGGTGCCCTCAGTACACAACATACATCAGGACCGTATTGAATCAGTACAGAAAAACTTCTTATTATTTGCCCTACGGGGCCTCAACTGGGATGCAACTGTGAGACTGCCATGCTACCGTAGTAGACTTCTTTTAATAAATCTTCCATCCTTAGTTAGTCGTAGAAAAATGCTTGGTGTAATTTTTATACACAACTTTATCAAGGGGGATGTAGACAGCCCTGACTTGTTGAGCCGCGTAAACTTTACGATTCCCATTAGACCCACTAGAAACTATATTCCTTTGTTCCTTCCAATGTGTAGATCGAATTATGCCTTGCACGAGCCCTTTAGAGTGTTATGCTCGGATTATAATTCTCTCTATCACATTATATCCTCGACTCACTCCCTTCCTCTTCTTAAATCTCTCATACTAGCCTACCTCTCCCGTAGTTAATTTAATTTTTGACTTTGATAATTTTGCTTGCTTAGCTATAGTTGCTCTGTATCTTTCCTGCATGATCGCGACCGGTTCGGTTAATCGCGCTGCGCGTCATGCGGCAGCGCCCCTCGGTCGGTTGGGCGGAAGGAGGGCTGCGTTCTGCTGGGTTCCGCGCGTAACAGGCTTTGGCTTGGTGTCGCATGGGCCACTTGATGGTGCAGTCATTGCATATCAACGTCCAGACATATTATTTACCTACCACGCGAAAAGTGCCGGTAGATGTAAAATGGTGTAAGTATGTTTTAGGCGGTTTAGGCGCCGACAAAATTTCGCGTCTTTTCCACTCTGATCACCACCGATTGACTAATGCCATGTTTTTCAGCAGTATTAGCTGTCTTATAGCAATTTTTAGTGAGCTACACAATAATATTTACATTTTCTAGATATTGTTTCTTCTGTCTCAGGTACAACATAGGCACTATTTAATAAATTCATGAAATCTGCTTCGATTATTATGAGAAATGTCTTAGTTTGATGTTAGTATTACTAGAATATAACCAAACAAATATTTAACATCAAATCTGCAGGCATATTGTTGATTAGAAAATTTTGAAATATTAAATAAGTGAAAACAACGGAAAGTGCATAAATGAGTACATGCGACTTTTTTTAGTTTTTTATTTTTCGCTATTTAAAAGCTTCACATTTGTATTTTTCTGGTGTTGAAAATTTGTTAAGGATAAAGTGATTGATATCTACAAAAAAATTGGTTACGTTTGCATTATGCGTTTAGAAGTTATGGGCGACGAAAGTCAGTTAATGTGAACATGTACTCATCATTGCTCCCCACTGTACACATCAATTCATTCCACTACTATATATTTTGTTAAACTCTTGCACACGACCACACTTTAAAGTTTAAACTAAGCATCATCTTGTTTATATTATAAGAATTACCAATGCAACACCATGCACGGTCTCACTAACAACCATCGATAGTCAAGAAAATATCGACAGCCCCATCATCGAACTGAAGTACCTGGACTCATCGTCGTGCGACCATCCAATTCTTTTATAAATATCTAGGACTAGCAGTATGGATGATAATCAAACCCATATTGAAGCTGACACTCCGTAAGTTGTACCACTGAAAGTAAAGAAACAATGCTTTATATTGACTGAAAATTAGGAATTCGGAGCCGACTATTGAGCCGCAAGTGGAGGTAGATGCTTCCAATCTCGTGTTGAACCCGTCGTTCCACATGCAGGGCGTTCCGATGAATGGCGACATGGCTGGTTCAAGCTTAAGTTCATGCATAGGAGACAAATTTAACGATGGTTCCACAGACACCACAGACAATTTCGAGGATGTGGCTGTTCCAGACAACCGCGAGGATGTGGCTGTTCCAGGCATACAGATGCACGAAAACCCACAGCCCAGCTCTTCAAAAATATCGAACACATCCAATTTTAAAGCTAATTTGCAGCCAACTCGTCGTCGACGCACCGCACCGGCCTACTTCAATGATCCGGAATCAATTGGAGCGCGTGTGGCCAAGCGTAGTAGAGGCAGAGCTGCCCCTATTGAATTAGCTGCGCCCCTAGACATAACAAACTTCCTTCAGGGGTTGTCTGCCCGAATGGTGACCGAGCGCCTGACCCAGCAGGCCTTTCTGCAGTTTACCAAAACCGCTAATCGCGCAGTGCAAAAAGCCATAGCTAGCTCCAAAAGAGCCTTGGGGGAGGCCCCTAAGTAGTGGATGCACATTGAGAAGATTATTAATGATATATTAATAAAAAATAATACAACATTGTGCGTACGCCTCAATACTTCGACAAGCGCATGGACGTGTGCGTGTACATAAATAATTCCTTAGGCTTCATTGAGGCAGTGCTGGGCAAGATCCTTGTTGTCTGCACGCAAGCGCATAGACGTGTAAAGCTGACGGTAATAATTGTATAACTGTGTACATAAAGTAAGGCTTAAATAAAACAAACGAAACACGTGACAATGGCATCTCATTCGTGGCTCTCATATGAAAAGGTTTCGCTGCTGCTCTTGCTATTGCGCGACTGTATTGCCGTTGCTGTCAGCTCTGCGCTTGTGTGCAGACCGACGCTCGGCGGTAGGACTCCAGTCGAGGGCATGATGTACGGTTGCACAGACTGTCGGTTGAATGGGCCCACCAACAGAACTATTGCAATCAGGCTGTGAGATATCCACATCCATATCAACATCCATATCCTCAGGCGAGGCACGAGCCGGCGACGGCGCATGGTTGATTGGCTGGTTGATCCATGGGCTGCGAGGACAAGAACTCCAGCTCGCTCTCGTAGCGGGCACGTTCGAAATGCAGCTTTTCTTCGTCTTCATTGGCTTCCTGTGCCGACATTTCCACGGCCTGCGCAAGCTGCTTAAGTCCATCATAGGCATTCCTCCCTCATAGACACCAGCGTCTTGGGGCTTGGCTACTAAGCGGCGGTAGGCGCTGCTGCGCGATTCCATTTTGTTTTTTTACCTTCAAATAAACACAAAACAAACAAAAAGTGACGCTTCAGGAACTGTATTTTGACATAACGGCAGTTTGTGCTATGTACAATCTACCCCATTGCCCTAGAGTAAACCAAATAATTCTGCATCTGACAATTGTATTTTTGTAGTCAACTGGATGTTGCAATTGCCTAGTAAAATCAGCCAGCAACTAAGTCTAGATGCATAGTTATGGACTCGTATAATACGAGTAATATACGAGTATACGAGAGTATAGTAAAAAAATAAATAAATAAAAAAATCTGGTAGTAGATCCGTAACCTTGCCTCGCCGCATTGGCGGCCCAGAAAGCCTGTAGCACGGAATCTGGTGCGGCGTAATCCGGAACCATGGCTGGCATTGGAAGGACCAGGATGGCCACGGAGAAGCCGACAGGATCAAGGGTCCTAGTGGAGACGCGGAAAAGAGGGAAGGAGACGTCAGACTTGCTCTTGCGGCAGGCGTAAAAAAGGCGGGAAAAACTACCAAAACGATTACGAGTGGGAAAGAGAAAGAAGTCTGATGTGGATGCTTGTCGGACGTCCGTGAGTACGAAAGACGGATTGAAAGCCAACACAAATGTTAACAAATACCACGAAGGTCGCAAAGGCCCTTATGTCGTGTACATCAACAGAATTCGTTCGTTCTCTTTCGTAGTGACCAGACGTGTTTTTGTTTTGCGCTCCGTATTTTCCTTTCTATTTTCGATAAACAACCGGGTTTTTTTTCCAAATACTCTTCTAATAATTGCCTAATAACTTGCCACTTTTCTTTCATATGCTAATACGCGAGTGCATGCCTTTTATTTGTTTAGAATTGTAATTTAATCGTGTTAATTTGTGCGTCGGTTGGTTGTGTGTTTGTGCTTTTTCTTGTTTGTAAGTACGCCCTCACTATTAGCCGCTCTCTCTTGTAGTTGCGCTTCTGCCTCCCACTCTCTAGCTCGAATAACTGTTCTCCCTCTCTCGCTCTCAATACTTTCTGTGCAGTAGCGCGCGCTAGCTGTCGCTGCGTTTCTTCTTTCTCTACTCTCTGCGCTCATCTGTTTTCGATCCCGCTTGTGCTTAAAGCTTATTTGCATTTGTCGGCACACTGGTTTCACTGCTATTTGTTTTTTGAGAAAATAATTTTTATATATTTCATTTATTTATTTCGTTTTTTTATTTCTATATTTAATATAAATAATAGAAATAATGGAATACGTGGTTGTGTGTTCCGCTAAGGCTTGCAAGAAGCAGATCACCCACGACCAGCCGAACATCCCATGCTGGCTCTGCGATAATGTAGTGCACGCAAAATGTATTGGGTTTTCAGGCCTCGTGGGTGACGCAATTTCAAAGCGTAATGGTCTGCATTACAGTTGCGAGGCATGTCGGTCTGTCGAGAACGACATGGTCACATTTATGAGGCAGACGCGAAAGGGCTTTAAGGAGCTGACCGTGGGCTTTAAGAAGCAGTACGATCGGCTTCTAGCCATGGAGTCTCAGTTCAGTGGTTTTAAACTGCTGAATGAGTCTCCTAGGCGCAAAAAAGTCACTCCTCGTGATCTGCAAGTGCCTGTCCCTCGATCGCTCGCTGCTGATCAACTGTCTCCGTCCACTCCGATAGTGCAGCAGCTAATTTCGTTTGCCACCCAATGGCAACGACAGCTGCTGGTGATCTAGTTTCGGCTACCGAATCGATCATCTCGGAGAACATGCAGCCAGTTAGCACTGTAGCGTCCGTGTCTGTCGAGTCCGTTCCAAAGCCCATCCCATCTATTTCGATCCCACCAGTTAATAAACGTCCCGGACCACCGGATATTGCCGTCACAGGTATCAGACCTGTGGTGCCAAAACCTCTGGTGGGAGTCCCACCAAAGCGGCAAGTTTTTGTCTCTCGGCTTGCCCCTGACCTCACATCTAATGATGTAACTGCTTTTATACAAAGCAAAATAAAAACCGATGGCTTAAAGGTGGAGAAGTTTAATTTCTCTTGTGCCAGGGAGATATCCTCTTTCAAGATTAGCGTGTCTCCAACTCATTTCGAGACCATTTGCTCATCCAAATTTTGGCCAGAGCACCTGGTTGTGAAAGAGTTTAAGGCTAAGAAGAAAAATAGGCCCCCCATAACTCTTCCTAGTAGTGAGGCCAGTGCTCCTTCCTCCTCTACTCTTTCCTCTTCTGCTTATTCCTCCTCTGCTCTGCCCACCTCTTCCCACTGCAATTCCTCGCAGTCAAAAAACTAATTTCCCTCGTTGTAGCCTATCAAAATGCTCGCGGCTTACGTAGTAAGCTGAGCACACTTTTTATGGATAGTTTCACATTTTCATCCCATGTTATTGTGTTTACCGAAACCTGGTTAAAGCCGGACATTCTTAGTTCCGAAGTTTTGGCAGATAGGTACACAATTTATAGGAATGATCGTTCGTCTCGGCGTGGAGGAGGCGTTCTGATTGCAGTAAACTCTTACTTCACGTCGGAACTTTTCATAGTCCAGGTTTCACAAGACTTGGAATTCCTCTGTGTTAGACTGATTCTTCCCGGCCAGTCTATTTATGTCACTTGCTCGTATATTACACCGACTTCGGATGTATTAATATACGAGCAGCACTTGTCCGCCTTAAAAACTGTATCTTCCTCGTTATCTGACAAAGACCATTTAATAGTTCTTGGGGATTTCAACCTGCCAGGTACTGTTTGGTCTTCGGTTAACGAGTCAAATAACCTCGTGCCCATGTCACGACATGATTTTATTGATGGCTTATTAGACCTATCCCTGTCTCAAGTCAACCATGTGAAAAACTCCTTGGGTCGATTGCTTGATCTGTGCTTTGTCTCGGATCCGACCTTATCGTTGTTAACACGAGCACTCCCGCTCACTATTCCTGAAGACTGCTATCATCCTACTTTCGAAGTGTCGGTAGATACTGGACCTACTGTATCGGATCGTGAGGGTAGGCTATCTGAACGCGTCCGCTGCTTTCGTAAAGCCGAGTTTACGAAGCTCAATAACTTAATTAGGGATTTTGATTGGTCCGCTCTGTACTCGTGCACTGACGTCATTGAAGGCACAAACATTTTTTACAATGTACTTGACACAATTTTTGACACGTGTGTCCCACTCTCATGTCCGACTAGATCTGCGAAACCTCCTTGGTTCACCAAAGAGTTATCCAGTCTAAAGAACCTAAAATCAAGACTATTTAAAAAATCTCAAGAAGTTGGTTCTCCCTCTTCTCTTTCTAATTACTTAATAGCTCGGTCAAATTTCACTGTTCTTAATGCTCAATGCTATAGGAACTACCTACTTCGATGCAGGATACGTTTTTCACAGGACCCTAAACAGTTCTACAGCTTTGTAAACAGTAAGCGTAGAACGTCCGCACATCCATCCATGCTATCATTTTTGAATATGTCGGCAAACAATGATCAGGCCATCGCCGATCTTTTTGCACAATTTTTCCAAACCACCTATTCCCAGGAAAGCTACCCAGGCACTATGTATCCATATAGTTTACCAAGGTCGAATGGCATTTTCTGCCCTATGTTAAATGAAGGCTCCTTACTTCATGAACTTAAATTAGTTAAGCCGGCATTTTCACCGGGCCCTGACGGAGTTCCCGGCTGTGTACTCAGGTACTGTGCCGAGTCTCTGTGCGGACCTTTGCTTAAATTATTCAATCTTTCCATCCATTCTTCTAGCTTTCCCCCCCCATCTGGAAGGAATCCTTTGTAATTCCTCTCCATAAGAAAGGTAGCAAAAAAAAAAAAAAAAACTATAGAGGCATATCTAAGTTATCCGCTATTCCTAAAATGTTCGAGAAAATTTTAACTCCGCACTTGCAACATCTTTGCAAATCACTTATATCTCCAGCTCAGCACGGATTTATACGGCGACGATCAACAACCACTAATCTTTTAGAGTTCACCTCCTTTGTCATTAAAGGATTCCAAGGTAACTTGCAGACGGATGTTATTTACACTGACTTCAGTAAGGCATTCGATTCTGTAAACCACTCTCTTCTTGCACAAAAGCTCGACCTTCTAGGGTTTCCGCCCAATCTGTTGAGATGGATTTCTAGCTACCTGTGTTCTAGGTCTCAAAGGGTCCGTTTCAAAAACTCCTTATCTTTACCTGTCATGGTTACTTCTGAGTACCACAAGGTAGCCATTTAGGCCCCTTTACTTTTCACACTCTTTATTAATGACCTGCCTTCTGTCTTAACAAATTCTCGAATACTTATGTATGCGGATGATGTTAAGCTCTGTGTCCAGTATAAGGACATCTCATTTCACTCTCGCTTGCAATCTGATCTCAATAGCTTTCAGTCATGGTGTTGCGCAAATATGTTACACCTTAATGCCTCGAAGTGCAAAGTAATGACTTTTCATCGCTCCAGCCCCTTACTGGCACCTTACACCCTCTGCGGTAGTTCTCTTGAGAGAATTACATTAGTTGATGATCTTGGTGTTAAACTAGACCCCAAGTTAAGTTTTCTGAACACATTTCTACCATGGTAAATAAAGCCATGGGTGTGCTTTGGGTTTATAAAGAGGTGGTCAAAGGAATTTGATGACCCCTATATAACGAAGACTCTCTATATCTCGCTTGTTCGTCCGATTTTAGAATACGGCTCATGTGTATGGTGCCCTCAGTACAACATACATCAGGACCGTATTGAATCAGTACAGAAAAACTTCTTATTATTTGCCCTACGGGGCCTCAACTGGGATGCAACTGTGAGACTGCCATGCTACCGTAGTAGACTTCTTTTAATAAATCTTCCATCCTTAGTTAGTCGTAGAAAAATGCTTGGTGTAATTTTTATACACAACTTTATCAAGGGGGATGTAGACAGCCCTGACTTGTTGAGCCGCGTAAACTTTACGATTCCCATTAGACCCACTAGAAACTATATTCCTTTGTTCCTTCCAATGTGTAGATCGAATTATGCCTTGCACGAGCCCTTTAGAGTGTTATGCTCGGATTATAATTCTCTCTATCACATTATATCCTCGACTCACTCCTTCCTCTTCTTAAATCTCTCATACTAGCCTACCTCTCCCGTAGTTAATTTAATTTTTGACTTTGATAATTTTGCTTGCTTAGCTATAGTTGCTCTAGTTTAGTTGTGTTTAGTTCTAATTTTCCTCGAATATTAGCCTAACATCTATCTTTCCTGCATGCTCGCGACCGGTTCGGTTAATCGCGCCGCGCGTCATGCGGCAGCGCCCCTCGGTCGGTTGGGCGGAAGGAGGGCTGCGTTCTGCTGGGTTCCGCGCGTAACAGGCTTTGGCTTGGTGTCGCATGGGCCACTTGATGGTGCAGTCATTGCATATCAACGTCCAGACATATTATTTACCTACCACGCGAAAAGTGCCGGTAGATGTAAAATGGTGTAAGTATGTTTTAGGCGGTTTAGGCGCCGACAAAATTTCGCGTCTTTTCCACTCTGATCACCACCGATTGACTAATGCCATGTTTTTCAGCAGTATTAGCTGTCTTATAGCAATTTTTAGTGAGCTACACAATAATATTTACATTTTCTAGATATTGTTTCTTCTGTCTCAGGTACAACATAGGCACTATTTAATAAATTCATGAAATCTGCTTCGATTATTATGAGAAATGTCTTAGTTTGATGTTAGTATTACTAGAATATAACCAAACAAATATTTAACATCAAATCTGCAGGCATATTGTTGATTAGAAAATTTTGAAATATTAAATAAGTGAAAACAACGAAAAGTGCATAAATGAGTACATGCGACTTTTTTTAGTTTTTTATTTTTCGCTATTTAAAAGCTTCACATTTGTATTTTTCTGGTGTTGCCTATTTGTTAAGGATAGAGTGATTGATATCTACAAAAAAATTGGTTACGTTTGCATTATGCGTTTAGAAGTTATGGGCGACGAAAGTCAGTTAATGTGAACATGTACTCATCATTGCTCCCCACTGTACACATCAATTCATTCCACTACTATATATTTTGTTAAACTCTTGCACACGACCACACTTTAAAGTTTAAACTAAGCATCATCTTGTTTATATTATAAGAATTACCAATGCAACACCATGCACGGTCTCACTAACAACCATCGATAGTCAAGAAAATATCGATAGCCCCATCATCGAACGGAAGTACCTGGACTCATCGTCGTGCGACCATCCAATTCTTTTATAAATATCTAGGACTAGCAGTATGGATGATAATCAAACCCATATTGAAGCTGACACTCCGTAAGTTGTACCACTGAAAGTAAAGAAACAATGCTTTATATTGACTGAAAATTAGGAATTCGGAGCCGACTATTGAGCCGCAAGTGGAGGTAGATGCTTCCAATCTCGTGTTGAACCCGTCGTTCCACATGCAGGGCGTTCCGATGAATGGCGACATGGCTGGTTCAAGCTTAAGTTCATGCATAGGAGACAAATTTAACGATGGTTCCACAGACACCGCAGACAATTTCGAGGATGTGGGTGTTCCAGACAACCGCGAGGATGTGGCTGTTCCAGGCATACAGATGCACGAAAACCCACAGCCCAGCTCTTCAAAAATATCGAACACATCCAATTTTAAAGCTAATTTGCAGCCAACTCGTCGTCGACGCACCGCACCGGCCTACTTCAATGATCCGGAATCCATTGGAGCGCGTGTGGCCAAGCGTAGTAGAGGCAGAACTGCCCCTATTGAATCAGCTACGCCCCTAGACATAACAAACTTCCTTCAGGGGTTGTCTGCCCGAATGGTGACCGAGCGCCTGACCCAGCAGGCCTTTCTGCAGTTTACCAAAACCGCTAATCGCGCAGTGCAAAAAGCCATAGCTAGCTCCAAAAGAGCCTTGGGGGAGGCCCCTAAGTAGTGGATGCACATTGAGAAGATAATTAATGATATATTAATAAAAAATAATACAACATTGTGCGTACGCCTCAATACTTCGACAAGCGCATGGACGTGTGCATGTACATAAATAATTCCTTAGGCTTCATTGAGGCAGTGCTGGGCAAGATCCTTGTTGTCTGCACGCAAGCGCATAGACGTGTAAAGCTGACGGTAATAATTGTATAACTGTGTACATAAAGTAAGGCTTAAATAAAACAAACTAAACACGTGACAATGGCATCTCATTCGTGGCTCTCATATGAAAAGGTTTCGCTGCTGCTCTTGCTATTGCGCGACTGTATTGCCGTTGCTGTCAGCTCTGCGCTTGTGTGCAGACCGACGCTCGGCGGTAGGACTCCAGTCGAGGGCATGATGTACGGTTGCACAGACTGTCGGTTGAATGGGCCCACCAACAGAACTATTGCAATCAGGCTGTGAGATATCCACATCCATATCAACATCCATATCCTCAGGCGAGGCACGAGCCGGCGACGGCGCATGGTTGATTGGCTGGTTGATCCATGGGCTGCGAGGACAAGAACTCCAGAAATGCAGCTTTTCTTCGTCTTCATTGGCTTCCTGTGCCGACATTTCCACGGCCTGCGCAAGCTGCTTAAGTCCATCATAGGCATTCCTCCCTCATAGACACCAGCGTCTTGGGGCTTGGCTACTAAGCGGCGGTAGGCGCTGCTGCGCGATTCCATTTTGTTTTTTTACCTTCAAATAAACACAAAACAAACAAAAAGTGACGCTTCAGGAACTGTATTTTGACATAACGGCAGTTTGTGCTATGTACAATCTACCCCATTGCCCTAGAGTAAACCAAATAATTCTGCATCTGACAATTGTATTTTTGTAGTCAACTGGATGTTGAAATTGCCTAGTAAAACCAGCCAGCAACTAAGTCTAGATGCATAGTTATAGACTCGTATAATACGAGTAATATACGAGTATACGAGTATAGTAAAAAAATAAAAAAATCTGGTAGTAGATCCGTAACCTTGCCTCGCCGCAATGGAGGCCCAGAAAGCCTGTAGCACGGAATCTGGTGCGGCGTAATCCGGAACCATGGCTGGCATTGGAAGGACCAGGATGGCCACGGAGAAGCCGACAGGATCAAGGGTCCTAGTGGAGACGCGGAAAAGAGGGAAGGAGACGTCAGACTTGCTCTTGCGGCAGGCGTAAAAAAGGCGGGAAAAACTACCAAAACGATTACGAGTGGGAAAGAGAAGTCTGATGTGGATGCTTGTCGGACGTCCGTGAGTACGAAAGACGGATTGAAAGCCAACACAAATGTTAACAAATACCACGAAGGTCGCAAAGGCCCTTATGTCGTGTACATCAACAGAATAGGCGAGAAATTTGTGAGAACATCTGTGGCCCAGGAAAAGCTTAACGCACTGGGGGCCATGCTTGCAGCCGTCCTGGTGGAACCAAAGGGGGAATTGGTGCATAAGTTTTTTCCACAGTTTTGGGAGTATGTTAATACCGCCAATGCGGAACTCGACCGTTTGCCAATTGTCCAGGGGATGGAAGTGGGATATCCAAACAACAAACAATGAAGACTCTTCAACTAAACATTCAAAGTCTGACTTACAACCACAACAAACAGCTCCTCAATATGTTTCTAAGGAACAACGAAATGGACATTGCAGTCCTCTCGGAGACTGCGGACTGCAGTATCTTAGATTATAATCGGAGTAGGAATCTATATTAGAAAGAAAATTCGATTTGGCATTCTACCCAGATCTCCGAGAGGACAGTGATCTAGAGATCGTAGGTATGACGACCCTGAACCTCAACAATGACACTTTCTCAATTCAAATCGGGCATTAAATAGGTGTTCGAGCTTGCGGAGTCCCTAGACTACCCTTCAGTCGTGGGAGGAGATTTCAACGCCAAGTCTTCCATCTGGGGAAAGTCTTCCAGTGGCGTTTACGAGGCCTTTGTCAGAAGCAGACTAGAAGCCTTGGACCATGCCATCTCGCCAGCAGCTCTAAACATAAAAGAGAATGCTCCACACTGTGTTATTTATTAGGCAGAACTAAAACTACAATTAAAATGTTTTAATGCTGTTTATTTAGTGCGTAATTTCGACATGTGAAGTGGCGGATTTCGGTTCGTATAAATCGCATATTATATTGATTGCTTTTATTTGCTTACAGAAATATTCGGCAAGGAGCATTCCCACCGTTTGGCCACTTTTTTGTGATCTTTAAATTGGTGTAAAGAAGTAACCAGAGTCGAGTATTTCACAAATTGAACTGGGAATCTGTGTGTCTGTACAAAAGTATGTGTCTGCTTGTTCTCGTATTTCCTATCCTGTGCGAGTTGCGTTTTCTGACAAGTGTTCATTACTCCTTCAACGTTATTGAATCTACTTGAAACTCTTGTGAATCAAAGCATAAGCTACCCTCCCCTCCTTCTGCGGCATCAACTCATTCTCCCCCCCAAGCACCAGCTTTTGCCTCACCCCTTTTTGGAAACGCTTCCAGACATAATCACCACATGACGTGGCATCATCAGCATCAGCATCGGCATCGGCATCTCAGCATCGGCATCACTCGCTTGTGGGGCTTGAGAGTGCGTGTTGCTTATCAATGGAAAACTGCTGATGACAACCCAGGGATGGGGATGGAAGGAGCAGCAGTTGAGTGAGTGAGGAGGGGGGCTGCGACCAGCATAAAAGCAGGATGGAGCGATACCAGGACGACGCCGGAGCCGGAGCCAGCCTGTTTATAGTTGGAGCGCCAGAGAGCCCGAAAGCAACTAAATTAAAATTATTTCAACTTGAGTGGTTCGCCCCTTCGCAAAAGCTGGTTGGAAAGAGTCTACAGCAAATAACGGGAGCCATTAAAACCAGTTGCAAAGAGCCAGCTCCACGGTAGGAGGTTGCAGAGGATCCAACCCAGAGAGAGGGGCAAGCCAGAGAGGGGCATCCCTGATTTTGATTGCTGTTTTGCAGCCGCTGCGACGATGCGACGATGCGACGACGATGTTGTTGTCGTATCAAATTATAAATACTTATGAACCCTGGACGGCAGGCAGGCACAGCAGCAGCAGATGCATCAAATGGAGAGCGGCCGAGATGCAAATAATAAACATCATATTCCAGACACAAACAAAGTCAAGCAAAAACCAACGACCATGGAATGCCCTGCCCTTATGCATATGTATTTTTGTATGCAAGTAGATAAATGTATAAAAATGCAAGACACCTTCAAGGCTCTTCCTCATTTACTGCCACGAACCCAATGAAATTCCCACCGCCGTAACAAATTACAAAGCAGTTGAAGCGATACCTTGGGATAGATACGAGTACCAAATACACCAAATAAAAAGAACAACAAAGAAAGGGAAGAAGTCAACAAGTGTAAAGTCAAACAATTAAAAACTCAATTAGCGCCATATTGAAAAGCTGCCAATCATTTGTCACCTTCAAAGCCCGTTCCGCCACCCAAACACACACACACACACACACACACACACAGTCGTGTAGCTGCATCCTATCTATGTGTGTGTTGCATCCCGCTTGGATTGTGTTTGTTTGCATTGGGCGCCGCAAATTGGTCAAAAGTACAAAAATATCAAAGATTCGACACAAAACACCAGAAAGCGAGAAAATACCAACAGCTGAAAAACAAGCGAAAAACAGAAGGCAAACGGCACACGGCAAAAAATCAAAAGAGGAACAAAACGAAAGGGAACGTGAGCGGGGGCGAGAGCGGGAACGGAATGGCCAACAAAAAAACACCAAATCAAACAAAAGGCAAAGGCAAATAGCAAACCTCACAAATAGAGCGTGAAATTGACAAACAAACAAAAAACCCACACACTAAAACACACATTCACAAAATGAATCCCAGAAAGGAATTGCATAAAGGAACTAAAATAAAATATACAAAAGAAAGGCACTACGGCTATGCCATGGGTCTATGGACTATGGCTATGGGACTGCACCCGAAACGAAGTGCAACAAATGCAAAATAGTTTGACCAAAGCCAACAACAAAAGCAGTGCAGAGAGAGAGAGAGAAACAAAAAATGAAACAGAGAATCACACAGCACACAAAAAGCGGAGGAAATTGAAGAAGGAATGCCGAAAGATTCATTTTTATCCATCGGGCCAAACATATGACAAAAGCTTTACAAATTTAAGGCAACAGTCGGCTCGGCCCGGCTTGGCTCTTGTTCGCAGATTGAAAAGACCAAAGGGATGTCCAGATGGGAGATTGCACAGGGGGCAGGCATCATGCACAACAAAAAAATATAAAACTATCACAGAGTTCTATTGGTTGGGGCTTAGTGACAAAAGTGTGCTGCCCGAGTGCGAATGGCACACCAAATCTATGGGCCAATTAGCACTTGAAGGATGCAATAGAAAAAAGTGCATAAAATGATTATTAGCAAAAAATAATCACCAAGCGAAGAATACACAAGAAAAGTGGTGAACAAAAAGTAGTTCCCATCATGTAATAATTTATTTAAATGAAACTTTGAACAAATTATAAGTATAACAAAAAATAAAATATGAAATGCACCTATAAAAGATACAAATATGAAAAGGGCCAATAAGTCTTCTGCCTTCCATTTCCAAGGTGTGGGAGAGGCTTATGGCAAATCGTCTTGGAGATACTTCAAAAAAGAATGCCGTACATTGGGAGGGACATGCCACAGAGGTGGAATTTAAAGTTCAACCCAGTGAAGACCACCCATCCTTGCTTCAACTCGAAATACAGCTGGGAGAACTTACCCTAGAGCAACCAAAGAAGGCCAAGAATCTGGGCTTCATACCAGACAAGCGACTTACATTTGGCCCACATTTAAAGGGCCGGCACAGTGACAGGCTGACAAGACACCGCAGTCTGCTCGCAAGGCGTTTATTATCGGCACGGCCTCTGAGGCGCTTACAACTATTGGGCATTGCCGAAACTTTTAACACTAGATAAATACCCAATTCTGGGTAGAGCATGGGGTTTGGTCCTTTTTGTACTGTCTCAATGGGGTTGTTAAGGTTCTTTTTTTAATGAAAAAAAAAGCTCACAAGACAGATATTATTTTGTATGGGTAAAATATTCCCGAAATAATTATAGTACCGAGAAGTTGTGAGTGTTTTGTCTATACTGCCAGAACCTATCGATTGTAACACTCGCTGCCCCCCCATTACGTTGTCTGCCAGGGCGCTGTTAAGGTTTTCCCGTGTGGCACTGAATGTCATTTGCCAAGTGACAACTTTCCACGTCTAGACAGTGGCCACGCCCCATTTCGTCGTATATGTACATACATATGTATTTATACATATATAAAACCCAGATTGCGGCACATTTGACCATAATGTCTTTTATGTTCTCGCAGTTTCTCATTCAACTGTTTTTTTCTTATTTTTCTTATACTTTTTTGAGGAGTATGTTGTGGAACGGAAAAAGGCAAAACACAAGTGCAATTATGAAAATTCATTTGATTTGTGTTTACGATTTTAACCCAACGTCCGTTGAGTGTTTAAGAGCAGCACAAAAAGTGGGGAGAGAGAGAGAAAAAAATTTAATTTGCAATTTCCCCGGCGACAAGACAGCGTCGAAAGCTGCCAGAGGTCCCCGTTAACACTTTGGCCACAAAACGCAAATCATGCGACTAAAGATCACCCCAAGACGATCTTCACATCCACATGCCACCCTCCCCTCTCCTTGAGCAGTTGCTGCAGCAGCCGTTGGTTTTACCAACTCATTGCCTCGTAATTAGTGGGAATTACTTGCTCTGCTCTCGGCTCGCTATCTACCAAAAAAAAAAATAATAAATATCAAGAGTTCTCCCTGTGCCGAGAGAGAGAGAGCGCGAAATAATAATTACCATGAACGGGAGGCAGGCACAGCGATCGCGGCTCGATCACACCTTTTGCCGCTGGCTCCGCCAACAAAACCGTTGAAGAAAATAAAAAGAAAGACTTTAAGCGGAGAACGAAGAGGAAATACGCTTTCTGTTGAGTTCAGTTTGATGATACCATGAACAATTTATTGAGAATATCCAGAATTATTAATAGAAACTCGAGAGAATTCAAATATTTATTCGTTCTGGTACATAGACGTACTGTCTGCAACTAATTTGAACTGTGTTTCTTAGCGCAGACAAACCTCAGCAGAAATGACATGTACTTCTCTTGTACTCATGTACATGCACTTCCTTTTGCTTCCACTCCTTTCTTTTTGTGCTTCTCTCCCTCAGCCTTTTTCTCTTTCACTCTCTCTTCACCTTAAGAGCGTGCACAAAGTGTAAAAAAAAGAAGAGATAACTCAACTGTGGACATGACACGGCAATTTGTGTCGCTGGCGACGGCTTGCAAAATTAATTTGTGTCCACTGTTATTATTGTATAAAGTTCTTTTTCTGCTTTTGTTGCACTTGCTAGTGGCTGCTGCTGGCTGTTGCTTGTTTGTTTGCTGTTCGTTTGTCTCTTGTCTTTTGATTGAATTAAGCGTTTTTGTGGCTCGCTTTCAATGTGTGTCGAAACCGTCAGTGGCCAGTGGCAAGGTAACCCAGGGGTGCACAAAAAATAATAAATAAATAATAATGGTACATGTATTATTAGGAATAAAAAGTTTGTACTACTTCCAACCTTCAAATCCTTAATGTTAAGCCGATTGCTAATTATAATCACAGGCAATTCAGCCGAAAAGCCTTTTCTTTATTCTCCGCAATTGGTTCGCATTCAGCAGCCCTGGCCTTAAAGGGGTCTCTCTTCGCAGGTAGCCGCCTGTTGAGCTTTTTTTTTCGCTTTGTTTTGCCTTGCGTGGGCGTTGTGACGCGCTCTCTCCCACTCACCTCGTTTCCCCCTGTCCATCCATCTCTGTGTGGATTTTCGGTGGTAATCGACATCGTCGCGTCGTTCGCTTCTGTGCACTTGACATTGACGACTCGGCTCCGGCTGCGGCTGCGGCTCCGGCTCCTCCCAGACACTCTCTTCTCAGCCCCCCTCCTGACGGCTGCGGCGCTGCGGTGGCTGCTGCGTCTTGCCTCAACACTTCATGCTTCATTTGATGCCGCCCCGCGCAACGTTGCTGTTCAATCAGTTGGAAAAGTAAACAACGGACCGAGCCGAACCGAACCAAACCGAACCGGACCGGACCGACTGCCCATATTCAGTGTTTTGTGGAGAGAAAGGGCTAGGGTTAGGCTAGAACCCGAGCTCCGTGCTTGGGTTTCATTTTCATCTCTCTCCATCTCCCCCCTCCCCCCACCGTTAGTCAAAGTTTTCTGTTTGACAAAAGTTTGCCCTCGCACAGAGACGAAAGTTTTCAGTTGAAGTAAGCTAAAAATGCCGCTGGAGGTCGCAGGGCAGATTAATTAAATAACTAAAATCCAGCTAATCATCTACAATTTGCTGGGATGGGTAAAGTATTCCCCCCTCCTCGTGTACTTATCAACTCCAACTCCAAACTGGAATGGTTCAGCAAACAGAAAGGGTCCACAAAGGACACTGTTTAATTTTGACACTCAATTCAATGGATGAAATAAATTCTTTATTTAGGGAATTTGAATTCCACTGAATTTCATGGAGGAGAGCTGTTTTTTGATTCGCTTCGCATATTCATGCCATTAACAAATTCAAATCCAATCGTTTTTCCACCTTTTTCAACCCAATTTCCCATTTCCCATTCCGCAGCCCCCTCCCCGTTCTGCCCCTTACACTCGGGTCTCTTTTGCGTGCGACGTTGCCATTTTGCAGAGGAGCCAAGTGGATAAATGACTAGATGGATCCCCGGACGCGCCCCAATCAATTAGCCAAATTGTGCATAAATTTGTGGACGCTTATCAATGTCAATATTATCATTACAACAAATATTTATGGATATATCTATGTATACACACATACACACATATATATATAGATGTATCGTTTTTGTGTGGGTGTACACTCGAGATGTCTGGGTGTGACGGCAGAGTGCCCCCCTGCACTCCCCCACTGCTGCGTTGGTAAGAAAAAATTAACACATATTTCACTTTATAGCCAGTCAGAATATTATTGAGATTGTGGGTGGAACCAGTGGGTTGGCCAGGGATTTGCTCGGTGTTCTCTCCCCCTCCAGCCGCTTGGTCGTTTGCGGGATAATACAATAAATTGCAATATCGATAAAATACACGAACGTCACGCGTCGCTCACGGCTCACGGTGCCAGTCCTCCCCTCTCCCGCTTTCTCTCGCTCTCTCCTGCTCATTAGATGTCCTCATTTTATGGGCTCTGATGATGATGAGAGAGAGGAGTGGTTGGGGCTGGCACTGGGGCTGGGGCTGGGGCTGGGGCTGGGTCTGGGGCAGCTAGCAGCTAGCAGCAGTAGCAATGCAGCGAGGATCTGGGGGAAAGTCCCGCCGTGTCCTTGTTGTTGACTGTCTGCGCAAATGGCGCAGCAAATTGAATTTCATTTATTGATTATCTTGGCGTTTTATTTTTATTTTTCTTTTTCGCTTGGCTTTTTTTCCGCCTGCCTCTTGGATGTCTTGTGCCTGGCTGCGTCTTTTCGAATCGGCCCAAGGACCTCGTGCAATAACAAATTAAGCAGAAAGCTCTAGGGCCGAAACATTTGATACCCTTTTGCAGCTCCAACGAACGTTCCTTCCCCTTGGCAACCAAAATGATACAATTCGACAAGGAAATAACGAATTAAGCGAATTTACGAATTTTTTAATGGCTAGGCTTGGGTCAAACCAATTCGCATACCCTTTGCCAGGGTATAAATGTAGCGAAAAACAAACACACACACAAAAACATATAGAATGTAACTTAGTTTTACTGATTTCGTTTGCCTTAAAGGACGGACGGACGGACAGACAGACGGACAAACGGATATTTGGTAATAGAGGGGCGGCTGAGAAAATTGTTCAATTTGTGGCCTAACAGAAGGTAAATTCAATTTACGTAACACAGGCCACGCGGCTGTACTTGATCAGGAAATTGAAACTTAATGCCAAGATGATTTACCAGAACTAATTAAAGCAAACAAAAAAAAAATACACAGCATTAACTACATAAGCAGCGAAAATGCGTGAATTCAGATTCGAATTTTGTATTGCATTTATTTTTCTATATACTTTTACGTAATTTAATAGCGCTGTGAAGAACTATTTAAAAAGTGTAACACTAAATACCTAAGCAGCGAAAAGACATCAGTAAATGTATTGAAATATTTTATTGCAATTATTTATAAACAAATTTACTTTAAAAATGCTCAACTGTCAAATTGAATTATGCTCAACAAGTAAAATAATGCATTGAATTCATCACTTTTGTGCTCAAGAGAACAGAATAAAATACACAAAAAATGTTTCAAAAAGTAAGCCAACAAATCGAAACTAACGGCCTGAGGCGAACTCTTACAAATCCCTCGATAGGTGGCACTGCATTAAGTTCCCCCGAGCACCGCGAGTGTCCACCCCAAAAAGAAACTGAATTAATCGACTTTTGCCCCATTACAAAACCAAGGCACGTCGACTTTGTTGTCAATCATAATGACAACTTAACGTGGACACACGCACTCAAACATAAAGGTCTCCATCCATATAAATATGTATGTATGTACAATGTATGTATGTACAATGTATGTATGTATGTTTGGCTCTCGCCCCAATGGGTCATACATCAAAAAATGGCTGAATAAAATGTGAGTGAAAGAAAACGAGGCAGAATGAAGAAGGGAAAGACGCGCAAGATTATCATAATATAGGAATGATAAAGATAAATTATGGAGCACTAGGCAAATGGGTAGACGAAGACGCAGGAGGCAAGACAAGTAGTTGGTCATGCATAAATTAAGTAGGGAGTTGTTGAAGAGGCATGCCATGGGGCATGGTGACTGGTGACTGGTGACTGGTGAAACGGGAAGGCATGAGGGGCATTGTGCAGGTGCAGAGCGAAGTCTCCAATAGAGCCATTGAATAATCCTCAAAACTATTCGCTTAACTTTTTTTCCACATTTATTGCTGAAACATTTATGCAGGTAGATACCTAAATATTTTTACATTATCATATGTTTTAGTCGAAATTTGTTGCATGTCTTTTAAGTGTTGCATTAGTTCCCATTTTCAAATTTTAATTCTTTTTGGGTTTTCATATTCCGAGGCAATTGTTTGATTTTAGCTGTTGTCCTGGTTGTGTGTTTGTTAATTATTTCATGCTATATTCCAATGCTAAAAGTATCAAAATATTTGCTTAAATGTTTTGCACACTAAAAAAAGTTCTTTGACTTTAATTAAAACCTTTCTGGCTGTCCTAAGTGTATCTACTTCGAAAGTTTAGTTCATTCGCTCGCCATGTGGATGGATTCATATGTACATACAGACACACATACATACATACAGTTGTGTTCAATGAAATAGTAGTGCCGCGCCACACAATTTTCACAACTATTTTTGAGACCCTTCCAGTCTTTTGAATTGAACAAGTGATACCTTTTTGGAAAGCCTGAAATGTTCACATTAGAACCCAGAAAGAATCCTGGAACATTTGCATTCCATCTTCTTGTTTTACATGACTTTAGAAAAATACCCATGAAAACTGCTGTTCAATAAAATAGTAGTGCTGGGTGCAAGTATTAAAAAAAAATTAAAAAACAAATTAAATCAATTCAAAAAAGTTACCATCAGTAAGCTTAGTTTATATATTGAATATTTTGATGAAAGAAATGTTCGAATATAGCGGTACTTTTGTTTTTGGAGCGTAGAAGTAATCAATGAACGGTCCAATATGGGAGACTTTAGAATTCGACTAAAAACTAAAATCAGGAGGTATAATGAAATTCAAAACTAATTTGAATGTGCTTTTACTGTTATATTAAATAGTTTAAACTAAAGGAAGCACCCTGAAAAATGATTTTTTATGCGAAAAAATTGTCTTTTAGTAGATAGTCGAAGATGGTTGAAGGCAAGACCAAGGTCTTCAATATCCTCAAAAGTTATGAAAAAAATTTTATATCGCTCTGAAAGTGTTTTGATAGTTAATACACGACTGATTACACATTATTTAGTTGCAAGAGGTCACCGGAGGGTACGCGTTTAAGAATAAAAGCACATGGGTACACGACTCATGTTTTGAAAAATGAGGACTGAGGCATGTGGACTGGGCCGTGTCACAGTCCGAAAAATACTTTTGACAGATGAATGTAAAGTTGTTTTATATGGTAAGAAAGACTCAAAAGAATATGTTTGGTGTTCACAGATATCTGATTACTGCCCAAATTCTTGAAAAAAACAACATTGGGCATGTTGGGTTGACCCTTATGGGCTACAGCCCATATAAACTCTTACTTCCTAGCCTTATACTGACGTATTTCATAAAGTGGTGTGTGCCAACATACTTTTTAATACAAAACAGTAATATTACTATTGAAAAATGCCTATCAAAAGGATCTGTCATCAAGATAATGGTCTGAAATACGCAAGAAAGCTCGCTAGGAATGGAATTTTATCCGAAGAGGTCGACACTTTTCCATGTCTTGCTCAGTCTCTAGACCAAAATCCCAACGAAATCTTATTGTAAGATGTGAAATGTGTTATTACTGTTACAAATTCGTCAACCAGAGCACAGTTTTGCCAAGGTGTTTAAGAATTACAGTCTCAGATCTTATTTAAGCTTGGGCAGTACCTTATTTACACATGACAGGTGGGCGTAAGGCCATAGTGAAAACAAATTTGATTAAAAACTACATATTAAACCTCAAGAAACATATAGAACATGAAACATATGCACTAATTCCAGTTTCGTTGTTTTTTTAAATTTTCTAAAAAAACACTACTATTTTATTGAACAGCATTTTTTATAGGTATTTTTCTTAAGTCATGTAAAACAAGAAGATGGAATGCAAATGTTCCAGGATTCTTTCTGGGTTCTAATGTGAACATTTCAGGCTTTCCAAAAAGGTATCGCTTGTTCAATTCGAAAAACTGGAAGGGTCTCAAAAATAGTGGTGAAAATTGAGTGGCTCGGCACTACTATTTCATTGAACACAACTGTACATACACATGTACATTATTATGCATTTATTTATTTCGTTTCGCTCTTCGCTCTTCGCTTTGGCTTTGGCTTTGGCTTACAACTTCATTTAAATGCAGCAGCGGCAGCCGACGAAACTTTTCGAAAACAAAACGGACAGCGCAAAAAGGAAAATTCTTGAGCTTCAGTTTGATCCGAAAAGCATTTGACAGTCGAAAAAAGAAGAGAAAAAATAAGAGATTTTCCATTTGAAATCTCTTTGCGTTCGGATGCTAATGTGGTGTGGAAAGGAGGTGTGTGGGGGGCGTGGAGTGTGACGTACGCCAGTTGAATAATTGATAAGGCTTGAGGGGGGGCAGCGAGAGTGCAAAACGCAAACGAATGCAGATAACCTGGTTAAGATGCCAATTACGAAAATTAACTTTGGGCTGGAGGAGGGGGTGGGAAATCGGATTGATTTTGCATGAACATTTCAAGCTCAGAGCACAACGCTCCCCGGACAGCTCGAATTTGCCAGCACCCGCCTTGACACAATATTTCTCATCTTTCAGCTGCTCTGAAGCTTCACCATTGAACACACCCCGACCCACACTCTCCACTCTACGGTCTCCACTCTCCACTGCACTCTCCACTGCGCTCTTCACTGCACTCGCTGCTCCACTCTCTTCACGCCACTCTCTATTCCCCTCTCTTCACGCCACTCGCTGCTCCACTCTCTTCACTCCCTATTTCCGATCTGACCCACTCCTTCTCCAGCTCTTTGCTCAATTGGCAAACGTGTGTGCCCTGCCCTGCTGCTGGTCTAAGCTCAAAGAAAAACTGTGTGGCAATAGGAAATTACAAGAGGTGAGTGCTGAGAGCGCTGGCGAGTGCGGAAAGCACTGAGGATACACATTCAACGGAAGCAGAGACAGTTTCAAATAATTACATGGAGTGGGGATGGGTGATGGGCTATGGGGGGAATATCGAACAATCGGTTCGAGAGAAAGCATTTCCCCAGCCCAGCAAGTAGCCACCGACAAACGGTGCAAAATGTCGGCGACTGTCTGGAGCAGCAGCAGCAGCAGCAGCAGCAAAAATGCAGCAGAAAAAGTACAAATAATTGCATTATAATGCTGTCTAAGAGCAGGGGAGGGAGAATGTGGCCAAGGAGGGAAGGTGGTGGAGAGCCCAACAGGTTAGGCAGCAAACTGGAACTCAAGCTGGAAGGGAAGACTGAAATGCAGAACTGATTGCCCAGAAAACAGAGTGGGACGAGCGACAGATTGCAACAACAGGCAGCAGACAACTGAAGCTAACAGCAGCTAACATGCAGCAATGAGGCATGAGGCAGCAGCAGCAGAGGGTATGGAAAGTGCAGCAGCAACATCTAAAGGTATGAGAAGTGAAACTGAAACATCAACCACAATAATTACTACTGATAGAAGTGGCAGCAATATCAATAACAGAACTGTCGGGGCATCAACCACAGTCAATATGCTCGAAATCTTAGATTCCCTTAGATACAGATACTCCCGGCAATACGTCGAGACTCCATCCGTTAATACCAAACCACACACAGAGAGAGCGAGCCCAGGCTGACAAATTTCACAAGCTTAGCCTCCCAGGAACATCCCAAAAGCCTGCAAAGAACCTGATAAAAATCTATCGAAAACTCTACTGAAAATTTCCTAAAAATCACCTAAGAAACGTCAAGCAGTCTTCAGAAAACATCCCATAAATACGGCCAAAAATCTCCCAAGAAACGACTCAAGGAACCTACCAAATAAAATAGATTAAGAAAACTCCTAAAAGCCCCAAAAAATCGCATTAAAACATTGCTAACAAAACTCCCAGAAACCTTTAAGATAACCTCCCGAAAATCTAAAAAAAAACTGTAAAAAACCCACGAAAAACCTCCCATAAATTGCCCTAAAAGTTTCCCAAACAACCGCCCGACTTGAATTAGAATTTGTCTGCCTCTTGCAAGTATATTCCCTGATGCGTATTCCATTCATCCTCAAGCACAATAAGCACGTAGGTTTATGCTGTCACTCGCTTTAATAACAATTTATAATTATGCTCCTAAGATGTTGTCGAACTGTTTCCCCCCCCCAAGACCACGTAGCCCATTTGGCAGTTCCCTTTCGTATCTGGATTGAGGCAAACACTGTGGCAGCAACACGGGAGCACTGCCAACCACGGCAACAAGAACATTAGTGATATTAGTTGCAACAGCAGCAAACCTCAAGCAGCAGCAGCAGCAGCAGCAGCAGCAGCGAACATGCAGAACAACACCAGTTGCAACACCAAGCCACAGAAGCTGCAACAAGAGCAACAGAAGCAAACCCCACGATGAGCGCCAACCATATCAGTGGGACCAGTTTGTGCAACTGTTTTGTGGGGACAGCGTGGGGACAAAAGCCATCTATAAATAGCAAATACTGTTGACAAGGCAAGGGAGGGAGGGAGAGAGTGGAGAGTGAAGAGTGAAGAGTGAAGAGACAGGGAGCTGCGAGATGGGTAAACAGTCTCGGTTGCAGCGACAACGACAACGACAACGACAACGACGACAGCGAATGCGTATTAATTGCGACAGCAGTTCGTCAACATTCCACACAAGGCAGTGTGGAAGACAGGGCCGGGAGGGAGGCAGGTGGGCAAAGGGTTCACTGCAGAGAAGGTGGTGGGAAGAAGCTATAGAAGAACGACCAACAACAACAACATAATTAAAGCTGCCAACATGGCGCGTGATCGGCAGACATCGATAAGCAGCGTAACCCGAGACATCGGAGATCGAAGAGCGCAGATCCGCAGATCGTAGAGGAAAGAAGAGCGAGCGATAAGAGCAAGCGAAGAGTGCAAGGAGGAAGCGTAAGCGAGAAGTGCACGGGAGTAGGGTAAGCAAAGAGCACAAGGCAAAGGCGTAAGCGATGAGTGCAAGGGAGAAGGGCACAACAAATGACAAGAAGCAGACCATAAAGTGTGATAAACAGAAGCCTTGCGGTTAGATAATAGAATTCATACAAGAAGAATAAAACATAAAAACAAGAATGAAGGCATGAAAAGTGGCAAGAAAATTCGAAAATGAATAAGAAACCAAAGAGGAAACAAAGGAAGAAACATACGAAGAATCCCTCGAAAAACTAAATAAATCAAATAAAAACAAAACATAAACCTGACTGGACTTTACGATTTGCATTCTCTAGAAAACTTTATTCCTGTGTTCCCTCCACATTGTAGATCGAATTTTGCTCTATCATATAATATCCATTGCAAGATTAAATCCATTATTTTGGCATACATTTGCTCTAATTGAAATACTATTTGTTGGTATTGTTTGGATCTTTTAGTTGTGTTTAATTTTAATTTTGCTAGAATATCAGTCGACGATTTAACTTTCTTTTGTGTCGCGCGTCATGCTGCAGCGCCCCTCGGTCTGTTTGGCGGGATCCAGCCGTAACAGGCTTCGGCTGGGTGTCGCTTTGGCCAGATGCTGTCATTGCATGGAAAATGCCAGAAAAATCACAGCTCAAAGAGCAAACAAAACTGCACATGGAAACCAGTGTTGGTTAAGCCTCAAACTGCTACCAATATCAATGAATATAAACCCATTTTCAGACACTTACAAAGTAGCTCAAAGAAATGCCCATTAGAAATGTTAGCTCCAATTTTGAGTGCTTCAATTCACGCAAGAGCCAGTGGCCATTGGCACTGACTTAAACTGCAGTTTGTAAAGGAGTCTTTGCTTGTAAATGAAGATAGCGCCCAATGGCAATGCACTTTTAATTTGTGGCATTTCAGGACAAATGCGGCAATGTGCAAATGTTGCGTGAGGTATGCGGAAATCAGCGCCTAAAGCCTAAAGCCGAACTGCAGCGAGGAGCCTCGGCATAATTGCACCTGTCGCCTCCTACAAGACTCGCACAGAGCAGAGGACAGGAGCAGAGCTGAAGCTGAGCTGGAGAGATGATGCTGCGGCAGCTGCAAAAGTTTGCCAGCAACTGGCGCTACGTATGATTCCATATTTGGTGGATTCTGCTTTTTGTTGTTGCTCTTTGTAATGGCAAAGGAGAGACGAGACGGCAAAGAAGTCACTGAAGAAGCCTGCGCGTCTGATTATGAGCCAAGTTATTTATGTGCGGTGCACTGGCAATATGCTGCAGCATCAATAATAACAAGCAGACATCGAAATCGTTGATCGTCGATCGTTTGGACATCGCTCGTCGGTGGTCCATGGACACAGCCATAGCCACAGCCACAGCCTCAACCACAGCCTCAACGTCAGCTTCAAGTACAGCAACGACAGCAGCAGCCCGCGGCGCGTCCCAAACTGAGCACAGAGCCCCATTCTGTGGCCAGTTCTAGGCCCCCAGTCCCCAATCCCCATCCCACAATGCCCCACCAATCACACAACCAGTTGTAACAAGCCTCTGGAAGCTGTGGAGTGCGCGTGGCGGTTCTCTGGCGTTTTATGACTCTGTTTGGACTGGGACTGGGCCTGGGCTCGCTTCGCGTTTGAGTCCGAGTTCCCCTGGCTTAGAAAACAGGTGCACTTCACATCAAAGAGAAGGAGGCCCAGAGACCGTGGCACCGGCTTGGCCAAAACACTCGAAACACTTAATCAATGGCAGCCGACGCCGACGCCATATAAGTTACAGTGGTGCCAAATGCCAGCAAAATGTGTTGGCAGCATTTGGGACTTAAATAGAGGCATTTGCCTTCATTTCTGGTCAAATTATAGGCCTAACATTATTTTAACTCCATGATTTTGCTTGGCAAAATACATTTTGATAAGCTAAGGAATAAATTCAGGAGATCAAGGTATTGTTTCACAACAATTGATTTTGAATACTAAACATTTTTAATCGCAATTCATGTGCGATTTTCGCTCCATACCAGCGGTCGGCATGCAGACACCCACGTGTTTTGATGCTTTTTTATGCACAGACAACAGTAACGAAGCCCAAAAACGTTTCTTGCTTCTCTGCCGCTGCGGGCAGCCGAACAATTGCGTCATGGGTCACACGAAGCTGCTGCCCTGCCGCTGCATCGGCTCTCTGTGCATGGGCTGAAGCCACGCGAAGCTTTTGCGCTGTGCGTGCGCCGACTGCGCTGCCTTCGATCGTTTTGTATGCACAAGGCATGCACCGCCTTTTCGCTCGCTTTTGTTACACTGTAGATTTAGTTCGTCGTCGTCGTCATCATCGTCGTCATTGCGGTCGCCTTGGCATGCACGTCTAATTACCGGGAAGTCAAATGTAGTCAACATATTGCGCTTTGATTTGCGCTGCCAGCAGCAGCAGCAGCAGCAACAGGCTGCTCAGCCCAGTATAGTACAGCGTAGGGGACAGGGACAGGGGACTCTCGATGGTCATAGTTATAGTTTACTCACCAGCCAGCCCCCGGTAGCTCGATGGGAAAAATGTGCGTTTGGGGCCTTGCCTTGTGTCGTTGGCAAAGTGGTAGCCAATGTGTGGAAACACGGGCAGTTCCAGCAGAGCTGCAGCCTGGCTGGGGAGTGGGACTGCGACTGGTCCTAGGCCTAGACCTGGAGCTAGAACGGAGCTGAGGCTGAGGCTAAGGCTGGGTCTCTGACTGTAGCTGGGCCTATAAATCAGGCTCTTTTTAATGACGCAAGCGAAATGCGAGGTTTCGAAACGTGTTTCGCTTGCCCAGCTCTCGGCTGCTGTTTTGCAACTTGATTCTCTCTCTCTCTCTCTCTCTCTCTCTGGGCACTCTCGATGCACTTGCTCAGGCCCGAGGCTGTGGAGAGCGGCTTGCGGCGCGCCCAAGCGGCAATTAGGCGTATCAATCATCGAGGCATTAAAACAATTGAAAAATTGTCTTCGAGAAATTGAATAGCAATTAGAAAATATGCAAAGCCCCGCCACATTTTTGCTTGTCCTCTTTTTTTGGGCCATTTATTATGGCTTAACAATTATAATTGTAGCTGGATAATGTGGAGTTTCGGGTTTTGCATAATTTTGCATCACTTTTGGTTTAGTTTTAAGGAGCTGCCAATAGCTTTATGCTCACTTCGATTTTTTCCATTAATCTTTGGCTGATCGTAAATAGATTTTCGGAACACAGTCACAACAGCGACAGACTGCCAGCTCTTTGTTTCTCTTCCCAGTTTTATTCAACATAAAAGTGATGATCGTCAAAACTGTCGCACCACAAAATGTGAAACTAAATCCAGTTCTGCGTCCCGAGGTCATTGACCCGTGATATTCCCCAGCAATTTCTACGCAAATTCCAGATTAGAATAACGATCTATCGGACATTCATAAAAGAGATGATATGAGTATATCAGAGTTGGAAACTTCAAAGCACTGATTGAGAGATATTCTCATTGGGCGATAACTAATTGATTTAAAGACATTTCAACGGCTCGAAATGGGACTACATTAAGCTTATAAGGTGTTTACTATGCCCCTTCTTCAGACGCCACAGACTCAGGGCCCTACATGGTTCAAATGCAAATTTTATGCAAGTTTTGCCAGGCGGTTTGTTATTTTCCGCTAATCAGAGAGTAGCTTTGGGGATAGAACCCATAGACACTCGTACACTTGCTCACTGTTCACCAGTGATTATTGGATCTTGGATCTCTTCTTTTTTTTATTGATTTAGAATCACGAATGGGGGGGGGCATGTCTCTCTCTTTAACGATCCCCAGGCCATACCCAAGCGTCGCTCGTTTGTTTTGGTAATTTTTACGCTGCTCTTCTCTTCTCTCTCTCTCTCTCTGTTGTAAAGGTGCAACGAAATGCAATAAAATCAAATCAAATCTAAATAGAAATGACCAAAAACAAACGATGAACCAAAATCAAATCAAATTCAAAATGCGTTCGTTGTGCCGTCCAACAAAATATTCACACAGAGGAAAAAACACACTGTCTCTGCCGCATACCCTGCACCCAGTCATGGTGCCCCGGGGTATGTTCAATTAGTGGCATTTGAAACATATTTTAAATGTAGCTGGCGAGCTCCCTTGCGATTGAGTAAGCTTCCCGCCCAGTACCGGGTATCTTCATGTCGAGCCGCGCCAAATAAAACGTTCAACTGGTTTTATTTTATTTTTATTTCATTCTTTTTATGTGATTTTCTTTGCTGCTCTTCTGCTCGTGCGTCTTCTACGTCTTCGTTTTCTCTTTGCTTCGTTTATTGTTCTTTCTAATGGTATTTTGGTTCGATTTGGAACTGTTTTTCCTGTTTGTGTATTTATAATTTGTATCCCGTTTTGCAATAGGATATTTTCGCTCTCACAGAGTGGATTTTTCAGTACAGAAAACCGAGTGAAATTATTTTCAGATGGAGAGGAAAATAAAATTCCTTGCCAGAGAGCATCCAACTGTCGTTGTGTCCGCTGGCTGACCATAATTTTGTTCTTCATTTTATTTGTATTTGTATTTTGTTGTTGCTGGTGTTTCGTTTAATTTGCATGCAAATAGAGCGAGCGACACGGGGTCAGAGGCGGCCTCTAACCGACTCGAGTCTTTCTGGGTTTGCTCGGCTTGGCTCCCCCCCCACCGTTCGAGGTGTTTGTTTTATTTTGACATCTTTCGGCTACGAGCGGCTGTTGGCTTTCGTCGTTAATTAAGGTTTATGCACAAATTATGGCCACAAATTGGCAATTAAAATTAGAACGCGCAACATAAATTCAAGAGCAGCAAACAAAGGAAAAATGTTAAAATAAAAATAAAACCACTGCCCGCGGCTGCAGTTTCATTCGTGGCACAAGATGCTGTCACTTGACTGGTTTCATTTGGTTGCACAATCCACAAGTCCAAGTCTAACTGGTTTTCCCTCCAGTCATTTAGTGTTGAAAACACTGATAAATGCGCAAAATGTGGGCGTACTTGCGTCAGATCAAACGGCTGCCCAGCAAATGAACCAAACTCATTCGCGGCAAGGAAATTCCGCCATCAAAAAATGTTAATTAAAATATTGCTCAGCCACTTGGCTATTAAATTGTGAGCCCTTTCAAATGTCTCTCCTGCAAGTCTGTACAATCTCAGCCAAGTATCTATTAGCCCTATCCACTTATCCCAGCGATTTCCACCTGCCTAAAATGGCCACAAAAAAGGCAGCGGCTCTTCCTCCTCGTCAATTACATTGAAAATTTCACATTTTAGCCGCTGCCACAATCATTTACACTAAATCACTTAAGTGTACAAGTGTCCGTGGAGCGTGGACCGGCCAAAAAAAAATCACAAGAAGATGGAAAAAATCAAAATTGAACGCCGCAGATGGAAGCGAGGAAAATCGCCGCCCATAGACACCCCACAGATGAGAGGACACGAGATCGTAAAAATTTACGCATATTAAAAATAAACCAAAGGGGCAGAGGCAGAGGCAGAGGGGAAGCAGCCACATATGTACGTCCATATGTACGACTGTCTGACTGGGGCATAAATATATTTATAAGCTGGAACTACTTCTGCATTGGGGTTCCACAATAATTTCGCAAGCTGCGTTCTGATTGGCGGAGGACGCCAGGTGGTCGCAGGTCTAATGCAACCGAAAAGAGCCAGCAGCCTGCCAGCATCCCGGCCCAGTGCTTAATCTGAGCTCCCCCTGACGACCGGGAACTGGGACCTGCACCGGGTCGAACCGGACTGGACACCGGACACTGGACACTGGACACGTAACATGTTTCTTCCTCGAGATCTCTTCAGATGCTTCAAGTGGAGTTCTTCCCTGGCATCCTGGCCCCTAGCAAGCGTCGTTGAACATGCGTGCGCCAGTGCTGGCGCTGTGCACTTGGCTATAGCTAGAAATGGAGAAAACAGCTAGAAAATCGCAGGAAGCAAATGCAGAAATGTTTGAACATTCGAATCGCTGAGCATCAGGGTTGTTTTTTCTTCGCCCTTTCCTTCTCTTCGAGGTCTCTCCGCTGCTCATCACTGTTTGTGTTGGGGCAGCTTGTGCAGCGCTTTGCGGCATTTCAAAGCCTGCTTGACTGCTCCACTTTGGCGGTGTTTGGCTTGTCCCCCAATGCAGTTGGCCATCCATCCATCCATCTGGAAACTGGTTCAATGCCTGACTCGACTCGCCGCCCTCCCAGCACATAACGAGCTTTGCTTTTCGGTTTGATTTTGTGTTCGACTCGCGCACAGGTGGCTGCCTGCAACTACCACACTAGACTCCAGAGAGAGAGAGAGGAGAGAGAGAGAGAGAGAGAGAGAGAGCGAAAGAACGATCGCGCGTAATAAGCCGCGAAAACATTGCTCAGGTATTGCTCGATTCCTTTTTTCGATGTGTGCAATCAGCAGTCAATGCAGAAGACGAGGACGAACTGAAGGGAGGCAGCAAGTACACTGCAAAAAAAGAAACGGAAACCGGTTTTCGGGCTGCGGCACCTTGAAGGATGCTGCTGCTGATCGTTGCATGAAGATAATGCAACTGGCCACCAGTCACCCCCCCTGTCCGCCGTAGCCAAATTATGGGTACGGGACGTCCTCCGGCTGAAGATGGACAACGGCAGCCAGTCAACACTTTCGCAGTCTGTGGCGCAAATTTTGCAGCATTTTGGCCCATTAATCATTGACCGCCTGCTGTTGTTGGAGCTGCTCTGTGGACTACTCCGACTCCGACTCCTACTCCTACTCCTCTCTCCCATCGTTATGATTCGTTTAATTGAAATGTCATAGAGGCCAGGAAAACAGCAACAACATCAAATTAACAAACATTCTAGCGTATTACTCCATTTTCCATCAGCAATTGATTGCTCCATTTTGGAGTGTAGTTCGGGGACACGAATTTAAAATACTTGTAATCAAAATGGTCCAAGTTTATTCGATTTTTGTGTTGGATTTTCTGTTGCTTTTGCTGCTGTGCAAACACTTTTTTGGGGGGCGTCTCCTAGAGTTCTAGCCCTGGCCCTAGCCCTTTCTGTGGCTCTTTGCTTGCCTTGTGGCATGCCACGACAAAGTCAAGTAAAGGCCTCGCTGCGCTTCCGCAGAATCACTTAACGCTTGATTACACCCGATTGACGTTTTGACGAGGCACTGATGCTGCCACAAGTCGATGATGATGATGATGATGATGATGACACGAATGCTGGGCTGCTTGCTACCCAACCGAAATATGAAGGGGAGCTCTGAAAAAAAAGGACTGAAAGAAGCAGCCCCCCAGCCCCAGCACCAGCCCCAGCCCCAGCCACTGCCAGACAACTGTTGAGGGCGAGGCTGCCTTTGGGTTTTGAGTCTGGACTCTCTGTGGCTGTTGCCAGTCGCTGCAAGCTGTCAATGGTGACTAGAACGCTATTATGGCAGCACAGGCTTGAGGAGGGTCTGACTGCAGCTGATGCTGCGAGCGGCTCTGCACAACCCGACTGTCGATTAAAATGTCATTGCATTTCGCAGTGCGGCTCCTGTTGCCCCTGTTGCAGCTACAACTCGTCAGTCTGAAGCTGCTACACGCAGAATAAAAATCTTTTATTTTGTTGTATATCCAAAATGTTTGATTTGTTTATTTGGTTGGGACATTTTCTGTTTCGCGAACCTTGAGTTCATTTTGTAGCCAATTATTGTCTAAGGAAAATTGTATGTTAGTTCGTGGACATTTTTGAAACAATTTTAAGGGCTTTATGGAATATTTTCTGCAATTAAAAAGCAATAAAATATTGCAGCAATTCTCCCCAAATGACATTTCTCTAGCTACTGTCTGCTGTTGATTTTCCAACCAAATACAATTAAAATTACAATTTTGAATGCTTCAAATTGAGTGCTAGCCTGCGGGGCGGGGCGGGGCGTGCGGCCAAAAATCGTACAACAATCAAACCAATGGCAGCTGCGGCGAAACAAAAACGACCAACAATAAGCAGAAGAACTAACTAACTTTTGAAGTTGACTAAACTCGGGAAGTTGCTCATTAGCCATGCAAATTGGTGGCACATTTTTCACTTACTCTACGACAGTTGGCCAAGACGAGGCGAGCTGTTCTGCCCGAGTTGGAGCCACAGCTAATTAGCTGCCCGCTGGGGACTGGGCTGGAGGCTCCATCAATCCATTATCAATGTCAAACGGAATATTCTTTTATTTATTCTCACTTTGCTCACAGAACAAAGGAAGCAACACAACAAAAAGAATATAAGAAAATAGTTATAAACAATCGATAAATCGATTAGCAGCTAGCGGGGAGTGGCGGTGTGCAGCTCGAAGTTTTCATTGTTTCTAAGTTTTTATTTTTGGATATTTGATTTGTTAATTAAAATCAAATATTTTCATTTATATTTCGATTTATTTAAATTCGATTTTCGTTAAGCATTTGCAGCTTGTGTCTGGAATTGTCTTTGCCACAAGAAACATTTATTTGGACATGTCCTTTTTGGCCCAAAATGTGAACGAGGCTTCGATGCTCGTTTCAATTTGTTGCTTTTGTTGTTGTTTTTGGATTTTTATGAAGCATTTGATTGTTTTTGTTGTTGGGGGGGGGCTGTACTTGCCTATAGATTGGATGTGTGTACGCGTCCTATGCATAAATAAAACAGACTGTGGGCCGGGGCCAACAAAAGGCGGCAAATAAAACAAAAGTACGCAGGCTGTGGCAAACGGGGGGCCGTACGGGCTGTTAAAGGGGTGAGCCATAGGCTGGATTGAGGGTGGGAGGTGAGTGGAGTGTGGAGTGTGGAGTGTGCCAGTGAGCACTGTGAAGCATTTTGGCATTGGCATTTGCCATGAACACTGAACACTCTCGCAGTTTTGCTTAATAATTTATTATGCCTTGCCAGTCACAACTTGCTCTGGAAGAGGCGGGAGGGAGGGAGTGGGGGGCGCTGTATATATCGAGGAGACATTTTGTTACATATGTTTCATTTGCGCGTCTGTTTGTGTAATTTACAGTCACACAAAACCGCAAATAAAGTTGCCAACATTATGGGCAGGGCAGGCGGAGAAGTAGAATATCGGTGGGAGAGATAGAAAGAAATGGGCGGCGGTGGAGAGAGGGAGCTGGAAGGAGTGAGTGGAAGAACGCAAGTATGAGTCAGTGGGAGAGCGCAAGAAAGCGAGAGAGGGAGAGAGTTCTGGGTTCGAAATGAATGGGAAGACAAAACGCTGGAAAGTCAACAAATGTTATGGGTCGGGGCCAGCGGGGGCAGGGGGGGAGCTCGCTTCAGTTCATTGAAGGGTTGAAAATGTCGTGAGCTCTGTCTGTCGGTGGGGGAGTGGGGGCACTGGGTGCAGAATACATTATGACAATAACATGTTGTTGCTTTTCGGTTTGGGTCTATATTATTTTTTTGTTGCTGTTCTAGGTTCGAGCAGCTTGAGCAGTTGGCTGGGTGCTGGGTGCTCGGTGCTGGGAGCTTGCGGTGCGGGCTGCCACCGCCTTGATGGCACAACCGTTAACCGTTATGGCAAAGAGTTTACCGTTTACCATTTAGCTTACCGTTTCGGGAGGGACGGGGAGGGGACAGCCGGCACAAGGCAGACACACGGCAAAAAGCGCAATTGCAAAATAATTGAAAGCACTCCACTGACGGGGGGGACACCCGAGCCCACCCAGAGGACAGTCACCCACTCTGCTGACAGGGGAGCAGCAAAAGGCATCGAAAGGTAAAGCCTTGAACGTTGCTCATTTTATTGATTTTCTACTATCTGGGGGCACACATAATTTGCTCATTTGCTCATTTGCTCTCTGGGCTATCGTTTGTGTGCGATATTTAAAGATAATCCTGGATAAGACAGGATAGTTAGAAGTTACCGTGGACTTTTGACTCTATACAGCAGGTATACAAGTAGTGGCCCGACTTTAGACGCGTCTCACAACGTTTCTCCCCTTTTTTTGTTGCCTAGCCTTTTTTGCTTAAGCTTTGGGGTGGGCAGTCCCACGACTGAGCTTCTGACAACTGAAGCTCGAAGTAAAAATTTAAAAATTAAATTTAAAACTTAAAATAATTACATCTTTTTTTATGAATTGTTTCTCCATGAATTCAATCAATGCAACGAGTTTCTCGGTTAAATGATTTAAATATTAGCAAATAAAGCGCAACTATTTGTTTGGTTTTCTTTTAAATTATTTCTACCCAAAAAAAAATATGTCTAGATAAAGCAACGACCCAGAAACTGTACTAGATTTATGGGTTTTTGTGTTGCAAAATTAGATTATGTGGCGCTGAAACTTATCCATAAATATGCTTCCAACTCTAGTCAAAGCTTCGAACTCTTTCCATGCGGAATGTGAACCGTTCCCCAATTGTTATCCTTGCCATACGATAACTTGCCAATCGATAAGTCTGCGGGGGTGGCAGAGCTGTAAGTGATTGCTAATCGAACTGAAGCGCATATCTATCCGTGTATCCATGTAGGTATCTGTGGAATGGCTTTTGAAAATGGGGAACGTAGCATATGGAGCAGGCACTCGCACAAATACTTCGACACTCAAGCGAGCCCACAAGCACACAGTGAGACAGACAGACAGACAGACACAGGCAGCGACCGGGCAGGACCACCCACAGGCAGTGGAACAACAAAGGACATCAACATTTTCAATAGATTTCCGCTAACAAGATAAATAGTTCAAGTCGGAGCTGTGTCCGCTGTGTGTCTGTGTGTCCCAGCGTACTTTAAGATACAACAAATCGAAAGCACAGACCGACCCAAGGAATGCAGGAAAACCAGCAACAGACGTCAGAAATCGCCACGGGGCATCGGGAACTAGACGGAGGAGTAGATGGCTCCACAGAGATAACCCACAGAGAGAGAGCGACTGAGTCCAGCGCGCTCCTTTTCTTTCCCATTATTGATATCAAATTGAAAGTGGCTTAAGTGGCTTGGTCAAAGCCAGCGCCAAAGAAATGACGCTGGCAAAATGTATCATCTCTGCAGGATGATTTTTCTTTCCGCTTGGCAGCGGCAGAGGCAAAGCCGAGGCCAAGGAGTTGTCCGTTCTGCACTGCGCCAAAAATATCTTAAGTAATTATTGAATTAAGGTGCATGCATTTATCTTTGAGCTAAAACAGCGCCATTTAAACTTCATTTGATGCAAATTCAATTAAATGTTCAATTAGATATGTTCACCTTTTTCTGCTGTGTAGCCAGAAAGTATTTCCCACAAAAGGCCATCACAGGCCCTACACCTGGAGCGGCGGCGGCGGAGACATATTAAATATCCTGCTTAAATATCCTTACGCTGCTTCCTATTGATTTTGCAACATTCCTGTCTCTAGCACCTATCTCGTGCCACGATTCGCCTCCTTTTCTGTGCCGCTCCGCAGCCCGCAACATTTTCATTTCCTATTGCAATGATTTTCCTCTTTTGCCGGCTATTTATTTTGGCCAAAACCCCCCGCCCCACGGCCCCTCCAGCAGCAGCAGCGATGTCGACACGAGTGAAAAAAAAGACAGCAAGGGAAGGCTGAATGCCTGGGTAGACCGTGAGGATACCCTGGCAAATAAATAAGTAAATTTCAAGCTATGAAAATATCATTTGGGTTTGGTTTTCGGGTTTCCCAGATTTTTGTTTGCGTTTTGGGCATTTATAAATAATTTGAAAATATGCAACAAAAAGCCTTTAGAAATTCTCTACATTTCAATAAGAGTTGGCCGCTGCAAACACCGCCTGAAAATGATGATACCCGCAGCATTGGCGCATAGAGGGTATGAAGGGAAGAAGAATATTTCGCCTTCTGCCTGCCATCATCATGAAGAAATTTGTAATAAAAATTCAGCAGCAAATGAGAAAAGTACACACAGACAGAGAGAGAGAGAGAGAGAGAGAGAGAGAGAGAGAGAGAGATGGCTCCTGGTCCTGCCTCCCATTTTCATTTACCTTTTACACGGGGAAAACTATGCCAAAGCCTGCGCCGTTTTCTTGCAGGTTTTGGCCTGAGGCAACTTTGAGTTACCGCTGGGCAGGCAGAGCTGCGACTTAATGGTGGGCTAGGGTTAATGGGATATTCCCAGGAAGTTTTTTGGGGGACCAGCAAGTGGGGACTCGGCGGCGCAGGAGGTTCCGGGCAGAGAGCGCAATTTGTATTTTATTTTATGTGGCATAAAGTTGCGAGATAAAATCTTATACAAATAATTCCAATATGTAAGCGCTTCCCCCCCTTTCGAATGCATTTTTCCGCACTCACAAAACTAATCCAATTTTCACGTCAACTTGTTCTTATGGTTTGATGGTCCACGGGCCATCACATAAAAGACAAAATATTTCAACATTTAAGCGCACAAAAAAAGGAAAATTATACAAAAAATAGGAGCAGAAAGAGTGCAAGCGAAACTGGGGAAAGGAGGAGAGGGCAGTGGCAAGTGGCAAGTGGCAGCCATAAATGAAAATAAAGTTTAAATTGCAGAAAAACATTGCATAGAAATTGCTATTTATTCAATGTTGGTGGTGGCCATCGCCATCGCCATAGCCAGAAACTGCAGCTGTGCCAAATTACAAGTTGAGCGAAAAACTAGAAAATTAATGGACATGGACGCAAGAGAGGGAGAGAGAGGGGGAGAGAGAGTGGCACTGGGTTGGGGCTGTCTGCCGTGTTGCCATTGCTGCGGAAAGGAAACGAAATCGGAACCAGCTTAATGTCATTAAATTAGCGCTTGGTGCCCCAAAATCAATGACCACGCCACAAAAACCGGAAATGAAAGCGGGGAGGGCAGGGGTAGGGGTAGGGGTAGGGCTAGGGGCAGGGGTGTGCTTTTCCTTTCTTTTGCGGAGTCATAAAACATGTGTGGGGAAGCCTCAGGCATGACTCACAGCAACAGCAGCAGCAGGCGCCACACATCAACACGTCGAGGCCCAGGACAGAACCGAAACCGAAGCCCCCATTTGGAAATCCCCGATAAATAAATATCCTCTTTGTTTAAGGAAATTCTATTTGGGTGGCGGAGCATCTGGCAGAAGAGACTTGTCGAAAAGTGAACTAAAAAATGCAAAAAGTTGACTTAAAAATTGCACAAATATTAAAAGAATAATGGGAACTTAATTTATTAATGAATTATTATTGAAGCAATTATTTAAACTGCAATAAAACTAGATCTAAAATTAATTTCGCTTGCTTGTAGCTGGAATTGGAATTAATTTCTAGTTCTTCGAAGTTCGAGCTTCTGGCTTCGATTCGTCGCAGGACCCAGTCCCAGCCTGCAACTTACAATAAATCAAACGTGTCGGCGCTAAATCATAATAGCCGGAGCCCCAAAGCTCAGCTCCTTGGACAAGAAAAGGACGTGGCAGCCATCAAGTCAAAGTGCGGAAATGCGGCTTGGCTCTGGCCTTTGAGCTTGGACTTTTTATTGGGTTTCTATTTTCTTTTCTTTTTGTGTCTGGCAATTATGAAGAGACAAAAAAAACATAGTGCAAGGCAGAGGACTGTCTAATGAGAAAACAAAATGTGTGTTGGGGCCCCTCCCCTCCCCAACCCACCCCAACCCACACCCCTCCCAGCGCTCGACCTCAGACGACAGCCACGTTGACAGTTTTCGTGTGAGAGCGCCGCTGAGGGGTACAAAAATAAATAAAAAGCGGAAGTGACATCAAAAAAACATGTGGCAGCATTTTCCAAAGCACCCAACCCCCAACCCCCAACCCCCGAGCCAATACCCTTTTTCTTTTTTCTTTTTTTCCTGCCTGACTGCCTGCTGGCTGCCTGTCTGTGTCTTGGCCACGCACGCAAAAATGTCGAGATCGGAGCTGGGCTGGGCCCTCACCCAGGTCCTTGGCTCTGGCTGGCCGCTCTCCCGTGTCCGTGTCCGTGTGGCATGTGAAAAGCTTTTCTAATATGGCTCAGCTCTGTGGCACAGCGAGACAAATATTAATAAAATATACAACTATTAGTCATTGGCTCCTCAGCTCCCTCTCTCTCTCCCTCTCCCTCTCCCTCGCTCGCTTTCTGTGTGGTTTTTGTGTGTGTGTTTTGGGGCTTGTATTTTTAATATGCGAGACAAAATAAATATTCATAAAAATGGCCAAGCAGCACACAGGCACGGGGCGAGGAGGAGGCATGACCAGAGCAAAGACAGGAGCGGCCAAGGCAGAGTCAAGGCAAGGCTGGGCCAAGGAAAATATTCTTAAATATATTTTCAACAGCAAAAGGCAACAACAAATAGCCAAAAATGTCTCCGACATACATATGTAAGAGCACAATTAATTGAGTAAATAATAGCATTTGGCAGCAATGTGCAGCCCAATGAACTTACAACAAAAATAAAACATTTAAGCAAAAATTCACAGAGGAATAAAGTCGAAATAAAGTTACCAAAAATATGTTCAAAATACAAGCAAAAGTGAAAATATGTGGCCGAAAATGGCAACTAAACCCAAAAGCCACTAAGAACGCACATTAAGGCGCTCTTATTAAATGCTGCAAAAATCAAAATGAAAACTTTAAGAAATGATCAAAAATTGCTGAGAAACTTCAGCGAAAAGCGAACACACACTTTCGGCTCGATGGAAAACCCATACAAAAAAAAGGAAAGGAAAAGCATTTCCATGGATAAATGGAAGGCACGCTCAACCCCCCTCTGAATAGCTGCTTCAGCTGTGGCACCCCCTCTCTGGCAACTAACAATAAGACTGACGAATGCTGAGCCATAAAAATAAATACCTGCTGACATTTTTCATTGTAAATATTTTGTAGCTGCTGACGCGCCAACGAAAGTGACTCGAATGTGGGTGTGGCAGGAACAGGAGCAGGAGCAACACAACTACAATCAAAGACACGGCCAGACGGAGGCACACGCACAGCAGAAACATTTTTGAAGACGCTGCCAGGAAGCAGAGCGCGGGGCGGGGCGGGGCGGGGCGGAGGACTGGCGGTTTGTGTTACCAAAAGTTACACACAGACGGAGGGAACTGTGCGTAGAACTGCTGGGTTATGCCCGATGTTGGCTTTGTTGTTGGACAACCCACTCGAGTGTGGCTTGGGCTGGGGTTTGGCTGTGGGTGAGTTAGACAAATGGACGTCGCAATAAACGCGTCCTCCCGCTCCCCGCTTTCTGCAGGGTGTGTGCGTTGATCAACGTCATTATCATGCTGCCAGTCTGTCTGTCTGTCTGTCAGGCTGTCTGGCTGTAGCCACCCATTGCCATTGTTGTCCTACTGCTGGGGCACCTCCCCGTCATCGTCCATCTGCTCTCGTCGCACTCCCACACGCTGTGGTCATTATGGCCAACACCAACAGTGCGGGGGGACGAGAGTCCAGAGTCCATTCGAGCGATACGTGGGCGCGCGCTGTCTTGTTTCATTCCTTTTGCCACATTCAATCCACACTTGTGGCCGTTGTGCAGGGGCGAGGCAGGCATCCATCATGCAGGAGCCAGCCCCACAAAACTATTCATTCCACTATGCCCCGTCGCCAGTCGCCAGGTCAAGCAAATATCCCTTCTGTTCGGCTAAGGTACAGCCCCAGCCAGCGCTTGTTTATGGCAGCTTAACCTTCGGTTATCAATCCCCAAAAGTTGACCCAATTCCGACTCTGTTGTGATGTGCATATGAATCTTTGCCCATTGTGATTGCGGAGAGGCAGGGCAGGGCAGGGCAGGGACTGGGGGATTGATGTGATGAGCTCGGATGAGGTTAAATGGATTTTTGTTGGGTTTGTTGGTTAGTGTTGCCACAACGAAGCCTACACGCTGGCAAGAGTGGCAATGAAGGCATTTTCCAGTCCACAAATTCGATGGGAAACGGCCTGAGAAATTTCCAAAAGAGTTCCAAAAAGCCAAACATCGAGCAGTAAATTTCACTTGCAAAATCGAATATTTGTTCAACCATCATTGTGCTTAATTTATGGGTTTTATTGTGTTTTTTTTTTACTATTATATTTATGGATATTTTTTTGTTTTTTTTTTTTCTGTGCTTGCTTTTTGCCGCAATTTTTGGCTGCTTTTTGATGGCATTTATTTTGCACATTAATTGCTCTAATTGAAAAGAGTGTGTGCCACGCTCTCTTTGTGCGTTTTAATCATTTTCAATAATTGAAAATAGAGGCAGAGGCAGGGGCAGCGGCAGGGGCAGCGGCAGAGGCAGCGGCAGGCGCCCACAAGCCACAAAGCGACGGACACGCCCCCCCTGACACTTGCACCCGCATCCGCGCACCGTTTGACGGGCTTTAATTATTTCTGTCATAATGCGACTATTATTATTAATAATAATTTAGACAAATATATGAATATGCATGTGTGTGTGTGTGTGTGTGTGTGTGTGTGTGTGGGTGTGTGCGCGCACTTGACTGCTTTGATGGCTTTATTTTGGGTGGACGGGGGTGGCCGGCACGCGTCTCATTTAAAAGTCATTACGTCTAATAGAAGCAGCCAAAAAATGACACAGAAAATACACCAAAACAAAGAAAACGAGGAGGAACGTTGTGAGACGCGTCTTAAGCCGCGTCACAACTCTTATACCCGGTACTCAGTACTACATCTGCAACTTAGCGGTTATTTGTCAAATTTTACATTTTCTCTTCATCTGTCATCTACATCAACAACACTACTCACGCCAACACGCTCCTTTAGCTCGCCATCCTCCCCTAGAGACACACACTGCAGAGTCAGGGCAGAGGCAGCGGCAGAGTCGTGGCAGAAGATGAGTCAGAGACGTGTCAGGGGAAGAGGCCTCTGCCACTGCGCGAAGCAGAGTGTGAATGAGAGAATGTGTAAAAGCAACAAAAGCTGCTGGACAGGGTGGGTTTAGCCACTGCAACTTAATTTCTTCATTGTGGCCATAATAATGATCCAATCGGATCCCAATTTGGTGATCAGATAGATATGGTCATTCCCTACGGAATGGCGTTTTTAGTTTTCTTTTATCTTTAAAATTGTAGATTTGGGAGGTTTTCGCCCTTTTGCGGGGGCGGAAGAGGGCGTGGCTCATTTTTGAAATACACTTGTAACAGTGTGAGCATACAGAAGTCTGGATGCAAAATTTGGTGGCTCTAGCTTTTATGGTCTCTGAGATCCAGGCGCTCAACAAGACGGACGGACAGACGGACAGACGGACAGACAGACATGGCTCAATCGACTCGGCTATTGATGCTGATCAAGAATATATATACTTTATGGGGTCGGAGACGTTTCCTTCTGTGCGTTACATACAACCGTTATGTGCACAAATACAATATACCCTATTTACTCTTCGAGTACCGGGTATAATTACTGAAAATATGAATAAAGATGGCTTTGGGCAACGACGCTTGGGATGCTCTATGAGAATACTTCAGAATTAAATCACTAAATTGCAATGAACTTGAATGCAATGAATGAAAAATACATTCCAGAAAATAGTGTAAAATTTGCACCTCTTGCCCTTGCCAAACGTCTTGTAATAGTCGAAATACCGCCCTGGGCAGGCCCATTGATTGTTTGGCGTAACGGCTATTAGGCAGCGGCGTCCGCTTTATGGCCCCACGAATTATCGTTCCCTTCAGTCGCAGTGCCAGACCAGACCAGAGCCTCAGACTCAGCCTCAGTCGGAGCCGCAGCCTCGTTTGCATGCGTGCGCCGTGCCACATAAATCAATTGAATTTTTATTTGTGTATTGTTGCTGCTGCCTTTTAATTGCATACGACTCTGCATAATGTTGAAAATGCGTTAAAATATATTTAAATTTGTCGTTTGTCTTTTGCCCCGCCCAGAAGTGTTGCTTGACAAAAAACATTCATAATTTTGGGCATGCGGGCGGAAGGGCGAATGGGCTCAAGCGAAGTGCGTTTGAGGGAGGGTTTTTGGAAACGGTTGCTTAGCAGTTGCTTGATTGCTCTTTAATTTGCAGCATGTAAATATTGTGTTTGTACATCAATACGACCATTTTGCCTTATCTATGTGTTAAGCTTTTCGTCTTCGAATAAAAAGGTCCCATGCACTGTGCAAAAGCTCCGCCAAGCGAGCGAGAGCAAGCGATTGTAAGAGAGCGATCGAAAGAGAGCGTT